>NC_051178.1:124363000-124413014 GCF_013339695.2 Rhipicephalus sanguineus
GGGTCGATTCCACGAAAGATCGAAAAAGGGTGTATATTGATGTTTCCGATTTTCCTGATAATTTTGTATGTTGTGCACATATGACTGCACAGCACGAAATCGCAGTTCGTTTTCAAATAAAAATTTTTTCAACACAGGAAAATTCGACAAGTGTCGCCGGTTGACGACGACCATTTTACGAAGAGTGCGTTTTCGTAAATTCGCAATCATGCTGGCAGCCACTGAAGCTATATATTACAATATCTTTCTTTTTGGCGGAAGTAGAAGTAAAGAGGAAATAGCTCTTATCATTTCATGGAATTCTGAGTAAATTATGTATTTTTAAAAATTCACGAAAAACGCTGCGTTTTGAAAATCAGTCAAATTTGGGACGCTATGGCTACTTCTGTGAACATCTTAGCTTGTTCATATTTGCAGTATGAATAGGCCTTTATGTGAATAATGAACCTCTGCATTTGTATTTCTCTAATAATTTTCAAAGTAGTAAATTTTCATGCTCGAAACACCAAAAAGAGAAAAGTGCTCCTCCATTCAAAAATCTATATAAAAAAAACCCAATCTCAATTTTGTTCAAAGTCCCCCAAAATGTTCTCAAAGGACTGCCAGAATGATATTATGAAAAAACATGTTGCATCATTTTTATTACAACAAAAGCCAGAAAATGTCAAACATTGTGTTTCCAGAGCGTGGTGGCTACTGCGCAAAGGACATCTCTAGTAACAAGAAAGTACAGTAACATGTCTTTTTTCTTTTCTGAGCTTCGCTAAACAACAGTAATGATCTATGGTCGGAAATTGGGAACTGTTTTGTAAAGAAAAAGACCGTTCCAATTAAATGCATTCACGTGGTTTGCGACTTCACGCCAGTGTTAGACATCCCTCAGTCCACAGTATGCACTTTCAGTTATAGCCTCCTTTTCTTTCATCTATTTCAGTTGAGTATAATTCATATCTTGAGTGCTAAAGAACGCATTCCCTCCATGCGTCTCTTATGATGATGTGCTGTGCCAGAATTGAGAGATTGGTATAAAAGCCAAGGTCTCTTCATGAATGGAAATGAGTTTCTGGAGAGCGGTCGCCAAGAGGTGTGGTTTTTGTTGGCCCAAATGTGTACTTTGTCAAACTTTATGTGATTAATGCAGAGTTTAAAAAGAATCGATTACGTGAAGATTGGTGGCAGCAGTTCTGGCCACGGACAAAACACGTTTTGTTTGCATTGCATCTGCTTTGTTTTGCATATCCTTCTTTCTCTTGAAGGAGTGCTGGCAGATCTGGTTTCCCTCTTGAATTGAGCGCGCATCCATGACCCTCCGCAAAAGAGTATCGATCCGGTATCTTCTACGTAACGAAAATTCTGCTGCAGCGGAATTTTCTTTTTGTGCACCATGAGGCAGTCCGTACAAAATCTCGGCCATGGCTATAACGCCTACCCATAGCCACCTTCAGAGCGTAGGATAGTGATCGCATCAAAGTGAAGCACAATTTGGATGCTTAACTTCTATCTCAGGTGGTGTTTGGCTGACTGGCACAGCCGTACTCGTTGCTGTCGTCTGCTCAGGCGGGCGTCCATCGCGCCGCCCTTTCACCTGTCCGCCTAACGCATGCTACTCCGTTTACACGAGTGCTTGTAGCGCGGGCCACACGATCCGCACTGTGCGGATCCAGAGACCGGGCGGGAGAGCGACGAGCGGTGAAAAATGAATCGTGTAACCAACGCAATCGACTCCCCAGCTTTTTCTCGTGCATAGCGACAAAGCCTGGCAAACAATGTGTGGCTGCTGTGCTTAGGTTGCACTGCGGTACTCGCCGTTCACCACTGCCACCATTTGCGATTTCTCACATTCTTACAATGCATGATCGACTCAGCTACACATATTTCGCGTTTAGTCGTTACTTTTATATAAGCGCATTTACTAAAAAAAAATTATCCAGAGAAATGAAAATGTCCGTGCTGCCCGTCGACGAGGAATGTAAGTGGTGTCGCAAATGCATTTAATTGGAACGATCTTTTTTTTTCTTTACAAAACAGTTCCCACTTTCCAACAATAGATCATTACTGCTGTTTAGCGAAGCTCAGAGAAGAAAAAAGACGTGTTACTGTATTTTCTTGATACTAGAGATGTCCTTTACGCAGTGGCCACCATGCTCTGGAAACACAATGTTTGACATTTTCTGCTTTTGTTGTAATAAAAATGATGCAACATGTTTTTTCATAATATCATTCTGCAGTCCTTTGAGAACATTTTGGGGGACTTTGAACAAAATTGAGATTGGGTTTTTTTTATTGTAGATTTTTTAATGGAGGAGCACTTTTCTCTTTTTGGTGTTTCGAGCATGAAAATTCACTACTTTGAATATTATTAGAGAAATACAAATGCAGAGGTTCATTATTCACATAAAGGCCTATTCATACTGCAAATATGAACAAGCTAAGATGTTCACAGAAGTAGCCATAGCGTCCCAAATTTGACTGATCTTCAAAAGCGCAGCGTTTTTCGGGAATTTTTAAAAATACATAATTTATTCAGAATTCCATGAAATGATAAGAGCTATTTCCTCTTTACTTCTACTTCCGCCAAAAAGAAAGATATTTGTAACATATAGCTTGAGTAGCTGCCAGCATGGTTCCGAAGTTACGAAAACGCATTCTTCGTAAAATGGTCGTCGTCAACCGGCGACACTTGTCGAATTTTGCTGTGTTGAAAAAAAGTTTTATTTGAAAACGAACTGCAATTTCGTGCTGTGCAATCATATGTGCACAACATACAAAATTATCAGGAAAATCGGAAATATCAAATATACACCCTTTTTCGATCTTTCGTGGAATCGACCACATGTGTGTGCGTGTACGGGGGCGTCATCACCTTGTTTTCTTGTTTTCGGTGCCGTCCTGTGATACAGTATGCATGAATGGGACACATGGTGTTTGAAAAAATTCGCCCTTTTATATTCTCATTTATATTCTCTATTTATATTCTCATCTTAAAGCTGTGTTCTGGGCTGTACATAGATATGCTCGAACAGCACTTTAGTCTGATCACTGAATTAGGCCAGTATATATACCCATCTTTGCTTGTTTTATTCATACTTTTTACTCTTTATTTCACTGAAATTGTTAGCTGGCTATGATATTGACACATGGCTGCCTACTGTCCTTTGTTGTTGCACCCAGAACAATGACTACATCCAGTCCGTGGCCCGGTGTCTTCAGATGATGCTGCGGATCAACGAGTACAAGCTAGCCTTTGTTGCCATTGACGGCATCTCAACGTATGTATAGGACAGTTCAGTGCTTTTCTGTAAGGTTTTCCCACTACCTGCATTTTTTAAATGTTATTTTCTTGTCTTGCTTTACTCCTGTCATGTTTGTCTAACATTATCACATACTGGCATGGGTGTGTTTCCTTGTGTTAAATGCTTTAGTGGTTTGTTTCTTTCATCAAGTCATTATCAGTGCTTCCCATTTGAAACAACATGAATCTTCTATAAAGTTAGGCAGAACACGTATACAATAACTGCATGAGAGTGTTTCCATCCATAAGCTTTTGCGCATGTTATATATGTATGTGTGGTTTCATTCACATGTACGTATTACATGCGCAGTAGCTTAACGTGTAGTGGTGATGTGTGATTTCATTCACACGGCCGCCCCCCCTAGTCGCCTAAGAGCCTGCCCCATACTTTGATTGAGTTAGGGGGGGGGGTGGCTGTAATGAACCTTCCACCCCCCCACACCCGATGGGGAACCCTGCGCACGCCTATGACTATGTGTATGGCAGTCAGTTCAAAAATAATTTGATGCATCAATATGACGTTTGTGCAACAACTGCTTGGGCCCATATAAATCTATTCACGGAACAGCATAACCACATTGATCAGGCTATAAGGTAAAACATGTTGAGGAAAGAGTGGCCCACGAGAGTTTTTTCATGATGTCTTGTTTCTCATTTTACAGCATTGTGACAGTGCTGGCTGGTCGTGTGAACTTCCAAATCCAGTACCAACTTACCTTCTGCCTCTGGGTCCTCACCTTCAATGTAGACTTGGCCAAGCGGATGAGCAAGTAAGACCTTTCAGTCTGTATATACAACCTGGAGATGTGATGGTGTTTATTGCAGCATTTGGTTATCTCAAATGGTTGATGCGGTCTTGGGGACTAAGTACACCTGATTATTAGAACAGTGAACTGGCCACAAGGTAGTATTGTGTAATTAGTCTGTCTGAATATGACTGCTATCCTTACCCATGATTCAGCAGTGTAGAGTTCCCTCCATTCCCACTGCCAATAACGCATTGTCTTTAAAGAATTGAAAATGCCGTTATTGCACCGTATTCTGATAAGACAGCTTTCCTATGTCCTTCGCCTGAACATCTCAAAAGTTGACCATATGTACAGAACATGTTCCCAAACGTTTTTACTCCACAGTTTACTCTTCTGTCGGAGTAAATGTTCTTCAGCAGATATGCAATGAACTATAATAGGACAACATACAAGAAATGTTTTTCAGGCCTTCTTAACATTCAGTTACATTAGGCAATTTGGAATTTTCTGCATCACGCAAGTTTTTGCTCAGGTCGGCCAGAGATTTAGGTTGGTTCTTTGTTTAGATGAAACATGCTTACCCTGTTCAGTGGGAGTTAAGATATGCCTGTTGCTTCTGGATTATAGGTGTGCTCACACTTACAAGCCTTACAAGTTGAATTATCTTGTTTGTATGTGTGTTAAGCACCAGCAACCACTGTCTGTGATTGTGATCTGAAGCCATGGCTTATTAATGATGTGACTTTGTCCCGTGTTTCACTACGTATTGTTACTGGCGGAGTTAGTTCGGAGCTGTCTGTAAGTTACACAGGAAAATATTTGCTCACTTGAAATTTTTTACTGGTGCTAGTACAGCAAAACAAAACAAAACAAAAAACTGGGAAAAGCTTCGCACCGCACTGAGCATCAGGAGCACTTTACTTCTTTATAAACGGTTTTATAAAAGGTCATTGCAAATGCTTGTGTTGACAGCACTTGCTGGTACTGTTTCCTGCCATCAAGAAGGGCACTACTCTAAACAATAGTGGTTTGTGGTTGATTGCGAGGTTGGAACATTTTCAAGCTGTGTATCAGTGGGTGACAACCATTAAGAAGTGCTGGAACCCTTAAATTAAATCATGCAGCTGAGCCGTGTGGATACGTTACGAAATTTTAGTAACACTGACATACGCACATTGATTGCCACTTCTGCAGGTACAACATCATACCAATCCTGGCCGACATCCTCAGCGAATCGGGAAAAGAGAAAGTGGCAAGGATTATCCTGGCAACATTCAGGGTTTGGAAACTTTTTATATACTGTATAATCTGTTAAGAGCGTCTCCACAATTCGTGCCAAACTTTCTTTCTGACATTTTGAGTTGTGTATCCCGGCTGCAGCTCTGCTGACAGTGTTTCTGATTAACTGAAACATAGACAAGAGATTACAAAGTGGAATAGGTTTTGTTGGTAACTTGAGAGCAGTATTAGGAACTTGCTATAATGTGGATGCTGAAGATGTTTATGCCTCAAATTAAGCGTATAAGCTGAAATCATCACATTATGTGCATTGGTGGAAGCAAGAACAAAATGCGTTTTAGTCATCCCTGACTTGTTCACATTCCAATTGTCCATGGCTTTACATTGTAAAGAGCACACTACCAAAGCAAAGATAGGTGTCTAGAGTGGGGACTGTCGCATGTGCCGATAGAAATTTACAGAATTGGTTTGTAGCTGGGGTAGGCTAAAGTACTTCACGCTTTCAGCATGCACAAAGAGACGGGAAAATACTTGCCTTAATATTTCCAAGCTATCTTTTTAAGCATCCACCATATGTCTAGCTAACTGGTCATCTATTCTAATAGAACATCTTGGTGTGCTTGTTATTGTGTGGATTTCTCTCACTTTTTCCTGGCCATTGGAATGTGCAGAACCTGATCGAGAAGCCTGATGAGAATGAGATCAAGAGGGACAATGCCATCGCCATGGTGCAGTGCAAGGTGTCAAGGCAGCTTGAGATACTTCAGGGCAAAAAATTTGCCGACCCTGACATTGTAGAGGACATCGAATACTTGGAGGAGAAGCTCAACACCAGTGTCCAGGACATGAGGTACGGACAGTTGATACCTCATGTCGGTACTCCTCCCTTCCTTTGTGCCATAAAGCTGACACATTAGCTAGTTCCTTCAGGAGCAACTTAGCCCATTGAAGGACTTCTACCATAGTACCTCCCCTTCTGGGGTAAAATGCTGGCCACCACGCCTCTGTGCAGTAAGAGGCAGCAGCAGCAGCTCTCACAAACAGAGCCACAATGAAGTCATTGAACCGATTATCGCAAAGCTACCGTCATGAACAATGTGCCATAGCGGGTAAACATGTATTGCTAATTTGTTAATATATTCAAAAACTACATACATTTCATGTCTGCCGCTAAACCAATGTGCTGCATACAATTGCTTATAAATGTTGTAACACTGAAGAACAGTTCTGCTCAAATAATAAAGCTGGATCTTACCTGCCTAATTTTTTAATGTTGCTCACAATTGTGGAATGTCTGGTATCTTTCGTGCTGTCCATACTGTGGAAATAGTCTGAAATGTTCCCGCTCTGTTCCCACTTACAGTTCCTTCGATGAGTATGCCACTGAGATCAAGTCTGGTCGTCTCGAGTGGGGCCCCGTGCACAGCTCAGAGAAGTTCTGGCGGGAGAATGCGGACAAGCTCAACGAGAAGAACTACGAGCTGCTCAAGTGAGTGAGAGGCTGTGGAAAGTGGTAGCTGGGTCAGCTCATGACTGAGCAAACAGCTTGTTTGTATTTGTCGCAAGGGCAGTGTGACAGCGCTGTACAGTTTTACCGCATGTGCTGTTGTTATCGCATGTTCCCTGGCCTCTGAGCTAGTGACATTGTGTAGCACACTGGTGTAGCACACTGCTCATCAGGGCTCATTGGAAGACATTTCTTGGTCTGCGAAGCCACCTATGTTTATGGCATAACTACAAAGCATTGCAGAACTGTATGCATTTAAGATTATTTGTACTCGATTCTGAGTAGGTCCTCTTGTAAGTATGCCTAAGAATGCTCTGTTCTAGTAGTGCAACAGCAGCTCAAATTGATTCGAGCTTTTCTTAAAATTATTTAAAAATGCCAATAGTACAGGTCGATTTCCCTGTCAGTCAAACTTGCAGAAGTGATCTTCTCATTCTGAAATTTGTGTGGCAACCACCTTCAGGCCCCTCAATCCTTACTTCTTTATTGTGCAAGACCGTTCTTTGGTCAGTATTCGTACACTCGTGAGCAACTGTTGTAAGATGCGCTCACTGTGTCGAATTTGAGCACGACACACCAAATTGTTGGGGAATATATGATGCTAAGTGTGAATGCGTGTTTTCTGCTTTTTACAACAGGATCTTGGTGCGCCTGTTGGAGACCAGCAGAGATCCCCTTGTCCTGAGTGTCGCTGCCCATGACATTGGAGAGTACGTCCGGTACTATCCACGAGGAAAACAGTTGAGTGTGGCTTTGTATCTTGGTCTCACTAACTGTTCCTTCGTTATTTTAAGCTAAGTTATGGCACAAGGAGTTTTGCTGTGCATGTGCACTAATATTCTCACTTAGCAGCAGAGTGAGCAGCTTCTCAGAGATGAATGCATTTGACTAAGACGCACCAAAAAACATTTAGCTGGAGATATCTGATGCAGAAGGTATACGACTGGTCCCTGACGTAACAGAAAAAAATTTGTCATTTAAGGTGTGCACAATTGCGAATGAAGTTATTGTAAATAACTTTCCTTTGCTTTCAGCGTCATTGAGAAACTGGGTGGCAAGCATCTCGTAATGCAGCTGCTAGGCCACGAGGACCCCAATGTGCGGTACGAGGCTCTGCTCTGTGTCCAGAAGATCATGGTGCACAACTGGTAAGGCTGAGCGGCGAAACAGATTTACGTTGTTCGCGTAGTTGTTGATGGAGCCATCGCGTCACATTTCTCGTGAAATATGTTGCATGTAAATAACTACGAACGAAGTGAAATCGAAACAAAGTGGCAGTATGCCACGAACGAACACTGAATTGATTCGGTTTTGGGAAACACTTCGTAAGTATTGTGGTGCGCTTTTAAAATATCTGTGCTGCTGTTGTAGCAGATGATACTTATATTCGAAAAGCTCGTCGGAAGTTCACAAACAACCTGGCGAAATGTAGAACTCTATAGACGATGAAATGTGAGATGTTGCACTTGCACCATATGTTTAAAGAAAGGAAGCAAGAGGATGACGGTTTTGATTACGCAACCTCAGCTAACATGATTGAAATATGTAAAGAATTGTGAACGGATCTAGTTACTACAATAATTAGCCAAAAAAGTGGCAAAAGGCATGCCAGCCCAAGGGTGCAACTTGCCAGAGTGACACAAAAGGGGAACATCTGTCCGTGAAAACCTGGCCAGGTGTGGAAGAGCAGCCGGCTACTTAATGAATGAAAATAGCCTCATTGATTTCTAAAATAAGCAAAAAGCTCTGCCCACTAATTCTGGCATGCTTCTTGAAAAAAAATTCTCATTTGCAAAAGTGTCATAACATTCCTAGTGTTACCACGACTTGGGTGTGAAACACAACTTACAAAGTTTACCTTTCATTTTGACCCCTTGAAGGAAGATTGATGCACTGAAAAAATGCAGATGTATCTTTGAAAGAGTAAGACCAGTCAAAGCAGGTTTACGAGTCCTCTTTTATGTCTTCAGAGTGTAGGGCTGCCTAAGAAATTCCAATTCATGTTTAAACTGCCCTCCTACTTTTGGTTTAATGTGATTGTTTACCTAATCTGTTTGCTTTTTCTTTTACTATTTCAGGGAGTACCTTGGAAAACAACTGGAGAAGGAAACTAGCACCTCAAGGCCAGCACAAGGCCCAACTAGATCATAACTCTCGTCTGGGCATGTCACCTTGCTTCTTAAGCCTCAGGAAGGGATGTGTAATAAACCTGTGTATTTATTATTTATCCAAAGGGCACTCGAAGACATCAGCATTCCTTAAGCTTAACACTGTGGCTTTCCTTTTTTGTAATTAAAACATTTGAACTGGCTGCTCCGTGCACACAGTGCAGTAAGAGCAACATTCCAAATAAAACTGCTATTGCATAAGTACTTGCTGAAGACATCTTATGCGGACATTCTTTTCCTAGTCTGCAAATAGAGCATTGTTAAATGTTGCATTGTGGGAGATGTTTTCGGGATGTTTCGCGTTTTGACAATGTAACCTTAAGCATCCGGTACTTAAATGTTTAGCGTGGTTTGTCCCAGCATTGTATAAAAGCCGCTGAGAACACATGTAGCAATAAAGATGTTTGTGAGCACGGACTGTGTCCTTTAATCTAAAGCATCGTAATACACAACATGAAATAAATATTTAAAGAAACAACTTTAACACTGCATACGCAAGTTTCTAGTCTACTTTGGCATAGACACATTGACGTCCTCGTCAGTCTCTACACCAGTTTCTTCAAGGAGGGCTTTCTTTCCCTTAGGGTAGCCTTCAAGAATGGCATCGATGATGTCATTTGCCAAGCGCTTTCTCTTGCGCCATTCCTTGACGAACTTCTCGTTGTCTTTGAGAATGCGATCCTTCACTTCCGGCTCGACGAAGTTCGTGTTGGAGGTGAGCTTATCAAGCCTCGCTTTCAACTTGTCCCGTTCCGCGGAAGTGGACGCTATCTTCTCGGTGAGTTCTTCCGTAGTCAAGCTCTGGCTCAGCGCGCTCAGCTGCGATTCTCGGGCCTGCAGCTGTCTCGTGAGCTCTTGGTGTTTGACATTGAGGTCGGCGATCTCTTGGTCCATGGCTGACAGCTCGGCCTCTGCGACGTCAGGGAATTCATCCTGGTTGGCGAAGTATATCTTCTGCTTTCCATAAGTCTTCTCTTTGATCTTGTCGTCCTGAGCTAGTTGCTCGAGCGCACGCACTACGGCCGTCTTTCCGTGCTCCTTATGGAGGTTGTTAAAGATGTCGTTCGAACTGTAGGGCCGGTTTTGAGCCTTGACGTAGTCGAGGATCGCCTTTTCGACTGCTGCTTCTTTGGACTTGCTCATTTTGAGTGACAGGGAGCGCGAAACTGTGACCGAAACTGCTCAGCGTACCTCGCAGTCGTCCGACGCCGTGACACTTCTCCGTAGAATCCGCGAGCCGGTCAGTTGACTTTGGCACTGAGCATCTCGAAACTGCGAAGTAAATGACTCCTAGCAGCAAAACTTGCGTGCACGGGCACACACTGTGCTTAGGGAAGTCCACAACATAAACACTCGAGCGTTAAAAACTTTCGAAAGGCGCGAAAACGCGCCAGCAAGCAACCGGAAACCACCGGGAATGAATGTCTGGCCCGTAGTTTCACGACCACCACGCAGATGGCAGCACCCTGCAGCTCGCGACGAGTTAGCGCGCTTTCAGAATTTCAAAACTTATTGTACAATAATGTTACTAGCTAGCTTTGTAACTCAATTAAAAGGTCTCCAAAAATTCTCAGCGCGATAGGAGGGAACTTTAGGCGGCCGCGAAATAGCTGTGCGGGTCACCGGCTGTCATTACCCGGCTTGCTGACGTTACATACCTTGAGGGGGAGCAGAAAACACGCTCGCGAGTTTTTCCCCTCCTCGCTTACCTGTTGGCCTGCCTGGATTTTCACGGCAGGTGTTGTGAGGTCCAGTTTGTGTTTGATGGGTGTGTCAGTGGCCGGGACTCTGGGAGCCTCGACATGAGTTCATGTGTTCTACAAGCGTTGCTCTAGCCTCCGGCGAACGGAAAGTGCATATTTCATGGGATTACATTGCGGCCGCTTATTGGAACTCCGGATTGCGCTGCACCATCGGTAAGTGATAGACAATGGCCCGAACAGGAATGTTTGCCGGCTCTAGGCTTAATTGACAGTTAAGTCGGCGAGATCCCCAACTTTGCACTGTGACCTCGGTGTTTCTCGTGTCGGATTGAACCGCGCGATCGACTTCTACACGCCGATCCACAGGTGTTTCGTTCGCAGCAATTGTTCGTGCGAAAAGTCCTGTGTTGCGTGGCTGACGACTTAGGTGTTCCGCTAATTTTCTGGGACGCGGAAAAGTAAAATACATGCTCGACGCGGCGGCTCCGCAAAGTGCCGGTAGCTTAAATTGGTGCTTTAGCAGTTTTCAACTGCCGTGATACTGTTTGAGACACGTCGTTTTGGCTGCGTGCTCGGAATATGCGTCGTCCTCAGTAGCGTTTTTCAACTCCGTTTTCCAACGCAAGCTTTTCTCGAGAAAAGGTCATTTCGCATGACTTGTCGGCGATCCAACTTTTCTTTACGTTTGAGCAGGTATTTATTTTTCGCTTAATACGCTCATTCACTGCAACTACCAACACCTGTAGCCCCCATAAAATGTTTTTATTGCGGGATTTTAAAGTGTTTGACGTTGGCATACGTAATGTACCTGACAAGTTGAGATTTTTATATGCTCACGGGCGACATCCTTGTAGCTGAGCGTGCCGTGAAACAAAATTCCCGGCAAGCGCTACGTGCTACTTGCATGACGCGCACGTATAAAATTACGATTGGTTACCGTGCGTGATCTCGAAGTAGCGAGCATCGTGCGCACAGTTTTCGAAGCTAGAGTCATTTTTACGTTTAAAACGCGCCGTGTCGCCTACGAGATGAGCATACTAAGCAACTATACTAGATGTGTTCGTTACTTCATAGTGCGAGCTAGCTGGAGCTGTATAAGCGTAGCGCGGAGGACGGAAGGTCGCTCCGAAGTGGCGGTATGCGAGGCCACCTAACTTCGCGGCCACGTCTTTCGCCGGCGGCGCCTTGGAATCGTCGGTCTCGCCCGCTTTATTTTCTGTCTCTGTACTCTTTGCCGGCCGTGCACAGGCAAGCTTCCTCCTCGTTCCAACAGTCGGGCGCCCAGAGATGCGATTGCTTCCTTATTTGGCTCATGCGGGATGTTACCTGGCTCCGTAACGCATGCATGCATGTATGTTGTACGCGGATACCGGTTGTCGCCATAGGATATCGTTTGCGAAGCCATTTGTGGCGAGGAATGCACACTTTCGAAAGCGTCTGCGTTTGTGCCCAGGAATGACATCCCGTGCCTCTGTACTCCATACTGGGAATTTTCACAACGTCGTGATTGTACGGTAGGGCTGGAATAAACGAAAATCGATTGATATTTATGCGTGGTCATACGCACGGTGCAACCTGCCGCGGTTGTCTAGTGGATATTGTGCTCGACTGCGGACCCGAAGGTCGCGGGATCGAATCCCGGCCGCGGAGGCCGCATTTTGGATGGAGGCGAAAACGCTTGAGGCCCGGGTACTTGGATTTAGGTGCACGTTAAAGGATCCCAGGTGGTCGATATTTCCGGAGCCCTCCACTACGGCGCCCCTCAGAATCATGTCGTGGTTTTGGGACGTTAAAAACACCAGGAATTATTATATTATACACGCACGGTGCAGTACTGATGACTCTCATTGTTGAAGGCGGCCAGTCGACGAGAACTGTGTACGTCTTCTTTTATACTTCCTCAATTTCTCTGCCATATGCAATAAGGCCTTCGTAAATCTCAATTCGCTCAGTCCGCGATACGCATACTGACCACAGTGAGCGATGCCGGAGCAAAGTTGCGTCAAATGCTGGCTGCCCTCCGACCTTGGACGGTGGTCTGGATCGCGTTATGTTTTCATATATTGTAGGTGTACCAATAGATACTACGCACGTAGCTCCGATCCAAACATTTAGGGTAACTCAAACAGCTCGAAACTTTTTTACTGAACGGAGCTCGATGTCGATCAAGCGCTTAGGCCCAATGATTTTCGAGAGCGCTTGATTGTAATAACGCTCCATCTGGGAGTGTGGACTAATAGTAAACAGGGGCCGAATTCTCAAGGCTTTTATTTTTTAAGTTCTCTTTGCCATTGGCTAGCTGACTTCGCTAACGATTTCCAGAATCAGGATTGGCTGAACTAGCGTTTTTAGCGGACGTAAGACGTTTTTATGGATTCGAACACAGGAGATCAACCGCCCAATGAACATTGTGTTAGAGCGTGTGCACCATGCCTTTTGCTTTGATCGCCGAAACGTACGCCTGATTGTCGAGATGATTGTGAAATCCATGGCAGGGGTGTTCTATATGTGGTGTCGGGTTCACGGTTATCCCGTAGGAGTGAAATTGGAGTCCAATGTATGCCTGTTAAGGAGTCAGTGGCCTCAGTTAGCTCGCGGCTAAGGAACAAAAAACGGGGCGTTTACTGAGGGTGTTCGCGTTAACACCCTTTAACGCGGTTCTTTTTCGCGCGACCCTTTTTCGCAGTAAGCTGGGAGGTCGGGCTGCCTTTCGCACTGCGCACGCGTCGTGATGTGATGTGATCGTAGCGCTAACTTAAAACAAATACACGGAAGCTAAACACAAACACAAGAAAAGCGTTAACTACCGATTAAGCTTTTATTTAGTGCTCGGAACGCTCAGTGCAGTGAAATGACATCACGTGAATTTTGCGCCGTTTCCCCTTTAGAATAGCGTCTGAAGGAGGAAAGGTGGGAGAAATCGTCTTCTGAAGACAATTTCCGGTTTCACTTTGTGCCGCCCAGCGCTATTATATAGCCCGCCATCATTCTCTCGCGTTCGCATTATTGAATAGCTGCCCACCAAGGAAGTAAGGAACGAAAGGAAGGAAGAAAGCGTCACATCACACTTACTACAGCGTGTAACGAAGCCTCTAACTCTCCCGCTTCTGTGACGTATTGTTTTACGGCTTCCTCTCGCTTTTGGAAATTTGTTTCTGGGCGTTTGCCCGTCAGACGACGATAGGAAGTTTTTGAATAGGGTACGCAAAGCCTTGGGTTAGCGGGTTTTTCCTTTTTTGCCACTGCGCACGCGTCATACGCTAAACTATTGGGTACATTATGGTAGAATCAGCGCAAAATAAGGAACAGTGAAACACACAGGGCACAGCGCTGTGGCCTGTGTGTTCATGAACTGTAACCTGCCCACCTTTTATTGGGTACCCGCGTTATATTTCGAAAATAGCGTAACCAAGCAACTCAAGTAAACGCTACGAACTCCATTCTAACACTCTCTTAAATTACGTCTCCCGCGGCGTGTCGTTGCACTATTCCTCACAATGCTCGACTGGCGGAGTGAAATTTTTAATGCGGAGAAAACAATTTTCCTTTATTCCAATGTCCGATCCTCCGAGCGAGGCGGTTGCCAGTGCCTGGCTCGTTCTCTGCGCGGCCTGCCAAGGCGGAAGAAAATGTGTTGGTGCACGGTCGAGCCAGAAGTGCTGGTAGTCCGGAGGGTCCCCCCCCCCCCCCCCCCATTGGTGCCTATTATAGAAGGAACTTCCCGCTTTGACAATTCACTTCGTTGCGGCGCTTGCTCAAAGGGGACGCGCGGTCCGTTTATACACACACGAGGAGCGAAAGACGTCGTCTCTACTACACGATAGCGAGTGCGTATAGCCCAGTTCGCACGTATGTGTGTATATACGCTTATTCTGGTTCCTCGTGTGTGTGCGCCCGCCGACTGACGGCATTTTAAGAAGCGGAACGCGGGGTCTGCTATACGCTCAATCGTTTGTTGTACTCGAGTATGCATCGCGCGGTAGGGCTGTGCCAGTTTCAGACCCACTGAACGGGTCTACGAAAACGTTTCCGTCGCGCGGTAGTTATTCCGTCGGAAGCGATAGCGCCGTCTCTGCAGCCCGCGTGGAACAATGGGATCATTCTGTCTGGCGGGCAGACTGGCGGCAGTTGCCGGCGCATTCCTTGCTCCTCCAGCAGTCTTTCATCGCGCACCATCGGTGACGGTGAGAGCGTTCATTGAATTGCATGCATTACAGCCTGCGCATTTCAGTGGCTTCTGTCCTGTGCGCTGAGGTTATGATGAACGACGGCCTCTCTCCAGTGCGTAAATAGTCGACGAAGAAGGAAACGAGACGTTGACCCTCGTTAATTTAACTGCGATACTGTTGAACGAGAGAAATTGGGTATTTGCATAAGAATCTACGTTCGGTCAGGTTGGAATTAATTATACGTCAGCGCTGTGATGTGTGTTCCTTCTTCTTGTGTCCTCGTTTTTTGCGCTGTCCATTTCAAGATGTGGAGACCGAGCTTGTCGTGTCGGTCCGTCATTTCCGTTACGACGACGGCTGTGAGGCCTCCAGACCTCACTTAGAATAGAAAATTGAGCGAGTTGGTATCATCTCCTCCATATCTCCTCGTGCTCAGCTTGCACGAGAAAGTGAGGAATTTGTTTGCTGGAAGGTCGGCATCAGCTTGCGCTGGTATGATTCTCTACAGTGGGAACGGGAAAGCAACAAAAGTATAGGTGATAATAGGTAGAAGTCGTTGCGGCGTCTATGAATAAGCTCCACCTGTGTGTGTCTAGTCCACTATGTCACAGGAAGTGCACTACCATCAACTATAGCCCAGCTATCTTCGTTACTTTGTAAACGAGACCACAGTTGTCCTTATAATCGCGACTGCTATATGCGTCAGGCCAAGCGCCTAAAACAAAACTTTGCCCACCATCACCACCACCACTGGAATTCGATGTCATACACCTGCGCCAGTGATGCGCAAGATAAGAGCTAGACATATGAAACACTGCGCTGTCGCGCTTTCTTTTTTTCGTTATGAGATTAGAAAATAAAACAGAGCACTTTCATAAAAGACCTCAAAACACTTCAAATGCAAATATTCAGTAGGATTTCGAGGAGAATGATAAGTGAACCTATTGTGAAAATAACGACCGAGTGTTCCGTGGTGTTTCACCGTGTTCGTCACGTGTTTGACCGCGTCAAAGGCGTTACGCAGGCCAAGTAACGTAGCATATAGGGGTAGACAAAGTTGTCATAGGGCCAGCCATGCCCCGCCTCATGTGGAGTCGGTGTTTCGTCAGGACGCTAAGGCCCGTTAGCTGAAATCATATTTACAAGCTGGGAGAGTTCTCACATCCATCGTTTCTCTGTACGACATACCGCCATCACGCGGGTATATATGGGGCACTTAATTCTGAACTATAATGCGAAAAGAGTAAGATGAAGAACGGTTATAGAAATATGACTATTTTATTAGAGTTAGCAACTGTCAACGTTGTCCTATATACACACCTTCGAATGTGATTGACTTGGACGCAGCGTTTGGCAGCTGCGTTCGGGCTTTCTGAATGACACCTCAAGTCGGACGCGTAATTTGAAGGCTGTGAGTTCGGGCCCCATAGACGGCAAAGGTGTTTTTTCGCCCACTTTAATTCAATTCAATTCAATTCAATTGATGCCATAATTGCTACGCTACAGTTAAAAGCAACTAACTAATGTCCCGTATGCTTTCCGCTTGGTCCGATTGTCTGGATTCATTAGATTGTGCCTAACAAAGAAATTAGCCCCTCGAACAATTCCCCTTCTTACGTCAAGATAGTTTTTCTCCCCGTGTGCCAATTAACTCGTTCCACATAACGCAGGTGCGAGTTCGCATTCGTCGTCGGCGAGCAGAATGCTTACGTTCTCAGGCGACTGATAAGTCCCCTGTAGCACGCTCGCTAAACGTGACATTTCAGTCTTTGTGCATATTGAAAAGAAGAAGAAGAAAAAAAACGTTCACTTACGCCGCTGATCTTTCCTCGTTATATATGTGTTGCGTTTTCTCTGTGTGTGTGTGTGTGTGTGGCATATACAAAAGCAGAGGCAGACGCAACAGCTGGACGAAGCGCATGTGCTTATAGAAGCCGCGGGAGCATTGTCCTGTCGTGCCAGGCAAGCGTGTTTACTAGTGGAACAGAGGGCGTCAGATGTAGGAGAGTGGAGCTAACCATAAATTCAGGTATATTTTGCCCCCCTTGTATCCTCATAATATACATTGTAGTTCTGGATGGCTGTAATTTGACCACTACTTTTTCTGTTTTGAATATAGCGGAAAGCATTTCTTTGGCGTATACGAAACACGATACGGCATGGAAAGCCCACTCTGTATGGCGCCGTGTGATTTATTAAAACGTCTGCATTACGCATTCATCGCCATAGGTCGGCAAACACACTCATGAGTCGACTCACTCAGACTCATATCGGGCCGTGAGTCTGGGTCTGAGGGAGCCCGGGCGAGTAACATTTCGGTGAGTCTGAGTCCGAGTGAGCTTCACCCTTTGTTGCCGACTGATGGTCCTATCTACTCGTCGTCAGCATTACTATCAGCCTTATATCGGCTTACGTTTATACTCAAGTCTATTCACACATATCTCAGCACACTAGCATTCATGCGCCACCTCAATATTTATTGATCAGAGGCGTGAGTTCGGGGAAGGGGTGCCATGACCTCCCCCCGCAGACTTTTTCATGGGAAGTTCTTGATAAAAATATCTCGTGTGGGTCGCGTATTTCATAAAGATGTCCTTACTGGATTGATATGTGATAATGATGATATATCATATATGATGATAACTCCTATTTGAAGGTCCAAGATGAAAATGCCTATCGTAGAGCTCTGATTATCTGTGAAATTGGCGTTAAAGATTATTGGCACCATGATCGAAAAAGCTAATTTTACGCCAACGGACTCATGAGTCGATTCACTCAGGCTCACTCAGGCTCGGATGAAGCCGTGAGTCTGAATCTGAGTGAGTCCGGTTGAGGAAAATTTTGGTGAGTCTGAGTTCGAGTGAGCCCTCAGAGCAAAATATATCTTGAGTGAGCCTGAATGAGCTCCATTTTTTTTTTTTTTTTGCCGAGGCCATGTTTAACGCTATAATGCTGATGACGTAAAATCCGGCATTTCCAGCCTGATAATAGCATTGCTTCAAAATAAGTGTTTCACATTCTTCATATACCTGCTAAAGGATCATTCTTTTAATAAAAGCACGCTAAGTGCAGCCTCCAACCTCGAAAATATGCCTTTGAATCTTGAAAGTTTGAGGTCACCAGCAGTATAGCAACCTTATGCCACATGCAAATAGCGACCCTATACACCGGTGATTTCCGCTTACATCCTCACCAGACACGACTGTAATTGAGGAAGGCTATGATGCCCGCTGTACTGTGCACGCGTGCATTCTCTGTCTGTGTCTCTAAGTGTAGTTTCACTGCTGATTTTGCTCGCGATTCTTAGTCAGCTATGGCCAGCCAACGCGCGTCAGACCTAATCTATATATACTTACGTAGGTATGTGTCAAGTATATGCATTTGACACGGTTCCGAACGGGCATAAACATAGATCAGCACCCCTTTGTGACTCGGATAATATTTCCATTTTTGGTCTAATTCACTTAGATTACTTATGAATGCGCACGTAGGCAACAAACAATGCAGCTGCAGCTGCAATTACTGAGCACGCGATGGCCGCCAGTACGTCGATCTGTTTCAGCAGTTTTCACCTCATGTTTGTTTCCCTCTTATTACAACGTAGATCTCAGCATATGATATATAGTTCGTGCTGCGGTTTTTTGTTGTTGTTGTTTTTTACGCATACGACTAGTGTTTGCATAGCTCTCTTTTTCCACTTAGGTTAAATTTAGAGATTTAGAGTACGCTGCTATATTTCATATTGCTTGTCGGCCGTTCCTGTCTAGCACTATTCTTTTTTTTTTATTCTGGCTATACTTGTGTCCATGTATCAGAGAGAGAGAGAGCGAGAGCTCTTTATACAGAAAGTTCAGCCAGCGTATATTCGCCTATTTGCTTTTCTGCAGGGAGAGGGGAGGAGGGTAGAAAAAGGCCCTAGTAGAGTGTGGGTAGAAAGAAAGGTAAAAAAAAAAAGAATGAAATGCAGGTCTTGTGCTGGCTGTCCTAGGCAATTAATGGACAGTCTCGACAGTTGAAGTGTCAGAGGCAAATACCGTCGCCTTGCAAATACTGTATAGGGTCGAACTTCGATACCAGAGATAATCGGATTTGTAAAGGGTTCGTAAATCTAAAATGTTGCTCGCCAGTGTCAACAGTGTAACACGGACAAATACACGCTTATAACGAATATTTGGTATAACGAAAGTATCCTCGTTTTCGAAGCGGCTCGTTCGTTTAACCAGGCTCGACTACAGTACGTACAGTACACTACGCGCTCGTGCGCGTGGCACCCATTCATTCATGGGCTCGCTAGGTTTCGCGGTGCTTGCGGTAAGCGCAATCGAGACTTCGCCGCGCCATCTCTATCGAAGCGACGACGCGCATAAATAGCGCGTATACTTAGCACGTGACCCCTGACGCACATTATATGGGAGCCGAGAGGGGATAGAGTGCGCTTGGACATAGTACACTATAGATATGTATTTATACATATACATGCGCTCTTGGGGCCTCGTGGTATGGCTTCTCCTACGTGCACCACCCTTTCAAGTTTCCTCTTTATATCGTCGCTCTTCTCGTTTTGCTTCGCATAGTATTCCGGGCCATCGCCTTGCCCCATTAAGGTATACACGCGCGGATAGCCAGCAGCATCGCCATGCTCTCGTCCAAGGGAGAAGGGATGAACTGAAGAGTCGTGAGGTCCGAGCTAGCCTAGATTATAGTGCGTCTCTTCTGGCGCCGGCCGAGGATACGGAGACCACGACTCGTTCGTCGTCGTCCATCCCGCATCCCGGGAGGGTCACGCGCATCACCGCCCCCCCCCCCCCCCCCCCACACACACACACGCACACACAACCCATCAGCAGCGGTCGTCTCTTCTGGGGCTTTTCGGCCCATCATTGCCTTGAGGCATGCGGATATATACGCCGTGGCAAGTTTGGCGCTGCTCTTCTTTTTCTCTCTCGATAAAATAGAGAGAAAAGCGAAAGAAAAACGTCGAACAAAATGCGGCTGGTGCATGCTTGCCTCGTGGGCTTCATTTCCGCCGCTGGCCCACGGTGGATAGTGTCCCTTGACATCGCCCCCCCCCCCCCCCCGCCGGTCTTCTCTCAGCTTCTTTTGTTTTTTTTTTTTTCCTTTTCTCCTTTTCCTTGGTGCCGCTCCGACGCAGTGCGTTGATATATTTTTCGTTGGCTGCCATATACTTCTCCATCAACTTCTCCCTGTAGTCCCCCCCCCCCTTTTTTTTTCTTTCTTTCTTTTGTTACTATGCGAGCGCACGCAGCAGACAGGTACGGTTCGCGCGTGCGCCGTGATGATGGTCCGCGTATGAATGAATATGCCGGGCCGTTTAGTTCCCTAATGCCGACCCCCTTTGTGGTAGCCCGCCGTAGGCAGCAAAACCAAGGAGGAGGCGGCCTTCGTTCTAGGCGGCTGCCGCTTGCGGCGAGTCTTCTTTTTTTCGTCAAAGTGGTTCGTGATCGACATTATGCGGCCGCAACCTTCGTGCGCGCGGCGTAAGGAGGTTTCCCGCTTTTATTTGTGTGTGTGTTGATTGCGCTTTTCAAAAGCCTGGCAATATAGAGAGCTGGGCCTCAGTGATGGTGCAGCTCTGTGGTTTTTGTACCGAACGTTCGTCTCTTAACAAACATAACCTTGAGCGAAGACGATGGGTTTGGTAAGCTTATGGTACGCCGTCTCGTAAAAAGAAGAGAGATTGCGGTAACGTCTATTTTGCTGTGACCTGCTTCCAGTTCTTCTTTTGCGGCTGATCGGTCTTTTCGCCCAAGGGTGCAATTGCGATACATGTACGTATACGATGCGTGGCGCAGGTAGGATCGCATACATGCCATTGGTCGCGCCTGGAAGCGCGGCGCATGCCAGTTGACGCATAAAATTGGCGAATTTGTAGCACGCCGTAAAAAGTTACACAGTCAACTTACTCGAAGGCGAAAGTCATCTTTTTCTTTTCAATCGATTGTACTGAGTCACACATAGTATATAGTAATGAATAATTCATTCTGAGTCGCGCAGATCGGGTCTTCCCATTCCGTTGCCTTTATGAGGGGCTCCGCCCAAATGGAGCACGCGGTGCTACATACGCCGGGCTTTTTGTTTTCTTTCGCGCTATTTATCCTAAATTTGCTTTAGTTTTCTTCGATCCTGGCAGGCCTATGTGCCGCGCAGTGAAAGTGCGACGTGTTAGCACCTGCCGCGGTGGCCGCTTCGCCCCCTCGTTCGCCAATTCTCATTTGTTTTCTCACTCGCTGCCCATGTGTCTTTTTATGCCTCTTGTGAATTGCTTGCGGCTCTCTGTAGCGAGAGAACACATACATTTCGTGCGCGCTCACTATTGGTCTGCATGCCGATGCGTCACGGTGCTGCTAGATTCGTTTGATCACGCGGCGCAACGTCGGCCGCGTTTCAGCTGTTCTTTCTGAGCAAATTGCTCTTGTAGCATGCAACTGGGGTGCGTGGGCGCTGAAGTTTGTTCAGTAGGAAGCGAATTAGTAGATGTAACGGTGACTCATTGCGATCAGAGAAAAAAAAAGGACCGGGGGGGGGGGGGGGATCCGGGGAATACTGACAAAAAGAAATCAAGAAAACTGAGCAACAAAGGTTCCACGCAGTGCTTAGTTAAAAGATATACCTTAACTATGCTTTTCTATAAATACGTTACCCGATTCATGGCTGATGTTCACGGTCGGCATCTGTTGTATACATGCGCCTCAGTTCATACCTTCTTCATCGTCATGCTGTTGGAATCATTTCTTCGCAATATAGATTAAATTACCCTTATGCATATGTAAAAGTGAAGCAATCGCTGTATTACTGAAATACTAACGGCGCTTGGGCTTGCTTTTCATCGTCTATTCGTCCCACACTCAGCGGCACAGAAGTTCTAATCGTTCAGCGCTAATGTGTTTACTTGCATGCGTTGAAAGTGGAGGACTTCAGAGGCTGGAATTTAAAAGGAGAGGCAAGAGGCGCGAAACCCTATTACAGGGCGTTGTCCTCAAACATTGCGTGCTTGGCGCTTGGCAACGCGAGCGCGTTTAGCGGAGACATGTTGTGCTTACGGGACACGCCCTTCATCGACGGATCAGGCATAGAGCGAGTGCCCATGGCGGCGGCAGCGATTGACTTGACTGACTTGACCTCGTTGACAGTTCTCGACGCGTGCACACGCTGCAGCCATTTATTGTCATAAATCCAGACGTCGCCGTGTCATTTGTTACCGCTTGTGCCCGTGTGGAGTAATATCAGAATACGCTGTGGTTGTCGTGGAAAAAGTGGGTTGAGGGGCTGGAAGAAGTTGGGGAGAATATCTGGGGTCCCTAATATAACGCTAATACGACGCAAGGCGAAAGCTATTAGGCGTCCACTAAAGTGCATTTACTAAAGTGTATTCGAGCGCGTTGTTTTCAAAGTCTCTTGTTGACATCGCTACTTGTTCTGCATGCTATGATGATACGTTAGAACGAATGTGGCAAGTCTTGGAATCCATTAAGACACGTGCGCAAGTTCAAAGATCAATTAATTCTTAAATTCAACAGTTTTTTTTTTGTTTTTGTTTTTTCCACACCTCGTGACGCTTCTTTATCGAGTCGGCTTAACGCCTTCGGAAATTCGAAGGGAGCGCGCTGCTCGAGCGCCTCGAGCCACACTTCATTACTTAGCTTTTTTGTTGTTTTTTTTTACCATTCTTGTTGACGCCAACTACGCCGTACTTTTCGACTCATGAGACATATAAGGCTTTCGCCTTAATAACGTGGAATCGATGCAGTAGACAAGAGGAATGCATTGCTATAACTGAAGCCAGGTTGCGTGGTAAATTGCAGGATTTTTTAACATTCATGTTAAAAACGTTCATTGGATGCATCAAAACTTGGAAACTGTGTATGTGCCAGGACATGGCCTGACTGGAGAATCGCGCGGGCGTTTCCTTCGCAGGAACGCCCGCGCGTCTCTCCAGATCCGGTCACGGATATGTGCTCGGCGCCGCTCCGCTGCCGAAAGCACGGTCCTGAGTTCGATACCTTTGCATGGCGCCGATGTTGAAACGTTGATAGGGCCACGGCCCCTGCATATGCGGCTTATATACGCAGCTGAAAGTCCTGATACGTCCGACATGGGCTGCGCAGTGTGTTTGTTGCAGCGTGCCATACTTTCGCGATTGTAAAGCGTCCTGTGTATGAGTATGAGCTCCCCTTGGGCCAGTCGTTCGGCTTTGCTTGGAATGTACAGACGGGTCCACTGTTAAAGGGAACACCTGCGTCCACGGCACGTTTGGATTTCAATCTCTTGCAAAAGCAAAGCGACCTATAGATCTGCATGAGACTGCTGGTGGTTCATCTTTCTGACTCCTTTTGACACACTAGTGCAGTGCATGAAGGTTATTTGCTGATCCACTTGCTGTTAGAGGGCCAGCAAGATGAATGGTGTTCATTTGAGTGTTCCCTTTAACAGTGGACCGTACCGTACAGTGTCGGCGTCGTTTTTGCCTGTCTGCCTGCATAGCGGATGACATATAGCGGCTGTGTAAAGAGCCTGGAGCATTCTTTTAAGCGAATCCCATCGCCCCCTTCAGGTCGATTGATACTGTCAACATCTCCTCCGGGTCCTGGGAAGGAGTGGCACTGGTACGCGATAACCGGTCCTATAGCGACTGTGAGAGGAGTACGACTCGTCAAACTATTCCAGTCTGTTCGGCGAGGAGCGACGCCCTCCCGTATATGGCTGGTTCTGAGGTTGGTCACCTCCCACGATATCATCGAAGGAGCTTATAGGCTTGCGCTGCAGACAAGTTTGTCGAAAGGCTCTCAGGCGGATTTGTATGACGGTTTGTTCAGGCTTATCGCCGCCATATATTCTGGATCCACGGGGTATACGGTCGGCGCGGCTCTCTCTATGTGCTTCGCCCGATGAAGCTGTCAACGTCTGCTTGTATGGGTCTAGCTATTCGGTTTGTCGTTCCGCTTTGCCTGCGAGCCGCTGCATGTAATAATGCCATTATATACGCCAACGCTCATAGGCTGCAAGGCTTCGTGGAGTCCCTGACAGCCTGGGACGACAGCTCGTGCATACGCATTGGACCATTTCTGTTTTCACAGCTGGGTATATACACTATACTAGAAATGCTGGGTAATCAATGCGGACCACGGAGTTAAGTAATTAACTGAGAATGCTAGAGGTATTAAATAGGGTGTTATATGGTCTTTGTGAGCGAGGAAATAAAGGTGTGTTCACGCAGTCCGCCCCGCTGGTACGGTTGTGCTCGGCTGCTGACGCGAAGGTCACGGGTTCGATCCCGGCCGCGGCGGTCGCATTTGGATGGAGGCGAAATGCTAGGGGGCCCGTGTACGGTGCGATGTCAGCGCATGCAAGACCAGTTGGTGGAAATTAATTCGGAGGCCGTCACTACGACCTGCCTCAACCACATCGTGGGTTTGGCACGTGAAAGCCCAGATATTATTGGCATGTTCACACATCCGTATACATGCAGGGCGCGTTCTTGTCGCTTCCGCTTTTCTCGGGCAGTTGCCCCAAGCCAGCGATGCACCGATGTCGGTTCGTTTGAGCGGCAGCGCGCCGACTCAGCACAGCACTGTGAAGAGAGTCCGTACTTCGCTATCTGCAACTTGCTCTATGAAAGGTTTCACCTTTTGAAAAGTACGTTTATTTCACAGTAGTTTTTATCTCCCTTGCTACGGGCAAGGTATATGATGAGGGATTTCCCCAAAGCTCGGCGCCGGCCACTTTCTTATC
The DNA here is from genome assembly GCF_013339695.2 of Rhipicephalus sanguineus. Lineage (NCBI taxonomy): Eukaryota > Metazoa > Arthropoda > Arachnida > Ixodida > Ixodidae > Rhipicephalus > Rhipicephalus sanguineus. The sequence continues at coordinate 124,387,578 of NC_051178.1, forward strand.
AAGAATGTCATACCACAGTGATCGGGCGCACGCCGTTCGTGACCTGAAAGTGTTTTGCGCGCGTCGTTAAAGCAAAGAAATGCACTCAAGATAGATGACGATTACTCTCGTGGGGCAAAGAGACACCCCGAAAGATGCAATTGTTTTTAGGGTGCAGACAGAAGGACGACCGTACGTGTTTTTTTCGCTGTAGTACCGCGCATTACCGTTTATGCGCGTCCCATTGGAAATCGTAACTTCGGTATCTCGTCGTGCCATGCACCGGATAACACCTGCACTTCGTTGCCACTCGCTCCGCCGTGTGCATTGCGTAACAGCGCAACTTGCTCAACACTGCCGACACATGATGGGCGAATGGGAGCAGCTGCGTTGGCGTCAATGTTGCTTAACATCGCCGCTTCTGAAGTGCGCTGGCTGACTCAGCCCTCGTAACTGCTGCTTCCATGGCGCGTATTACGGCTTAGCATGCGTTATGGAGTAAGTACTCGGTATACCATGCATAGCTGGGCCGAATAACTGAATACGGACTCGCCAATATTTTTGCTGTTTATGTATAACTACTCGCACTCGTGTTTGTATATGTATTGTTCTTAACTGCCACCGACCGGCGCTAAATCACGTTCATATATATATGCATTCACGTTCACTCACGCTATTCGCCACTCACTATATCGCTCTGTCTCGCACTGTGAGATGAGTGCTGAGTAAGTATTAGTCGATGTATACTTGTCAGTGCCTGTATACGTGAGCTAAAATGTAGTTATGTTTCGTGTGAGACCGCGCTACCTGCATACATGGTCGCTTTGTATAGCTGCGCGTTTGTAACGAAACTGCAGCGCTTATTTTCTGTCCTGCCCCACTTTTGGCGAGAAAGCTTTATAACGCATGTATACAGTGAAAAGCGCAAGAGGCAAAACGCGTAAGATTAGTAAAATAAGACGAAGCATATACTGGCAATTATGCTGTCTTGGCTTTATTTTTTTTTTTTCTCTTCGCTCATTGTTATAGCTCTGCCGTAGCTATTATGTGCCTCGTAAATTAAAACGGTCGGCAGCAGCTGACAGCCTCCACGCCGCGTTTTCGTCTTTTTTTTTTTTTTTTTCCCACTGCGAACGGCTTACCGCGTGCACGCACGCGACGCCTGCAAGCAGACAAGGCTGCATGCGTGCATTATACGAGCGAGAGAATTCACGTTGCGCTTATACGCTTTTTGCGGTCGCTGCGTGCCGCTTAATTCTCTGCATCTTGCTCCCTTACCCTATTCCATTCAAGGCTTCTCTTTTGGACAGTACATGAAACTCGCAATGTTTTAAACCCCCGTGTCCAGCTCTTTGTCGGTCGCTGCGAATGAGCACTTTGTTCTTTCTTTCGTATACCCTGCGTCCTCGTCTTTATCGTGTGATCTCATGCTCGCGATAAAAGAGGCGAAGTCTTTTTCTTTAATTATTTCTTCACCTTCCCTGCCTTACGAGGATACTTTAAAAAAAATATGAAAAAAAATTGGAGCATTCGTGCTCGCGCAGCTGATCGGCGTGACTGGTTTGTTTATCGAGTGGTCAGTCACCTTGAGCTTTGGCGGCGACTGCTGCAGTGTTAAATGCGTCGTGAGGAAGTTGGCCGGTCGGTGTACAACCTTGTGTTCGGAAGGTGATTCATCTTTCGTTATCGCGTGACTCTCGGCAATCGTATACTCCGAGCATGTGAATGCTTCAAGCGGAAGCAACAAACGAGAAAGAAAAAATAAACATTTGAAGACGTATGCACAGTTGTGCGCGGCGGCTGGCCTTTGAAGCAGCGTTGGCAGCATCTGTAGTATAGTTCAGACGAAGGGCGGGCCGCCTGTAGCCGCTTTTGGGAGCGATGACTCATGGTCTATAGTGACCATGTAAAGTCGCGCGAAGCGTGCTATCTGGAGCAAGCTAGAGTTGTCTGTGGTGTTGTCGTGCAACGTCGTCTTTTAATAAGGGTCAGAAACGACGATTGAAAGGCACGCGTATATGATCAGGATGTTTCTCATAACGTGAACCGCTATAGTTAAACATTTAAACCGAACTTCCGCAATCTCCTTCTGCTCGGCTCAATTAACGAGGAGCTGGAAGGCATAAAGACGATGTGCAGGCTGAAACTCGGCTATATCTGTAGACAATTTTGCTTTAGATTTGTGAGTGCCAATTATTTCTCACTTTTATATGTCGCCACGTTTAATTATAACCATAAGGTCATGAAACGAACGCCCCATGCAGCGTTTTCGTGCGTCATCTGAGGAGTACCGCTCATTAAGTTCTTACACACGCTAGACGACAGCGTTAAGAGCCTCATGGTGGTAGCACTTAAACTCATCCGTAAAATAGTCTGTATGTAAGAAACACAGTGCTTCTGTGTACATTTGTACATCAAGGTTACGTCGCCGTCGGTGATCGCCTGGAAACCCTGCAGGGTGGATACGATTTAATATAATAATAATAATAATAATAATAATAATAATAATAATAATAATAATAATAATAATAATAATAATAATAATAATAATTGAGGTGGTCCTCACGGTACCTGCCGGGAGATAATTACGGTGACAGCACACAGATTTGCATAGTGGCAGCAGATAACGTTCAATTACGTGCATGGTGGCAAAAAAGAAAAGAAACATTAACAGCGTTCGTCTTAACAAGTGTGTGCTGTATTTTCTAGTGTGGCTGAATAATTACCGCTGGAGACATGAGGACCCGCCAAAGAGGAGTTAATAATAATAATGGTAATTACTCTCGCAAAGAAGGTGACCGCCAGCACTCCCAATTATTCGTCGTCGTGTAGGCATGCAACGCACTGCCCGTTGAACGGGGCCCCTGCTTTCGTGATTTACACGTTTCCGTCTACACTGGCTACTCCCCTGCCTTCGTGTGTCCGAGTTGTGCGTCCGTTGCTGTTTAGGTCCAGGTGAACAGCACTGAAATCGACATTACGTATCTCTGCGGGTCGCTGTGAGAGTGAAGACGTGTATCCTTCCTTTCGAAGTTTCCTACACTTCGGGTTTCGCCTTCTGTATAGTATGGCCGCTTGGAGATATAAATAAAAGAGCCAAAAAAGGGGCCATTCGCGTTTGTTATGCTTGGCCGATCGCAGAGCCCAGTCGGTCTGCTTTTCCGTCGTTGTCTCCGCAGTCATTGTCTCGCCCACTGCAGCCGGCCTTTTATTCCGCCTCTCGAGTCCCAACACCTAACACGAGACTCCCGCTTCCTTGCTTGTTCAGTGCATCTCCTTGCATCGAGTATGAAAGGGCCGAATGGCTGCCGTAGCCCTCTTTCCCCTTTCCCCTCCTCGCTGTATAACTTCCCCTTGTTTTGGAAGGGCTTGGCGAGTAGTCGCTGCAGACCGACTGTGGTGGAAGCCCGTGCTGGACTCTCGCCCCTTTCCGTGCCTACAAAAAAAAAAGATAATAAAGAAAGGGAGACTGTTGCCTCTGCAGAGAGGCTGATTGAAGGCGTGTGAAAGAACAGCGCTAAGTTAGTCTAGAGCTGCGCGTTTTCATTTATGTTGCGGGAAAATGTCGATCGGCAGCGTACAGATTTTGGCGCCAAGGTCGCAATGCCTTAAATGTACGTCAACGGGCTACGTCGCGGATTTGGCAATGCGTTTGCATAGACGGATCTAAAAACTCTGCCATGTAATCCTTCAATGGAATCCTTGATATAACGATAAGTAATTAGCGCCAGTTTCGAGAAAGATACCCCGTGGCACAGGCACGTAGCCAGGATTTTTTTTCAGGGGGGGGGGGGGGGGGCGCCCAATGCGTAATTGTTCGAAAGAAAGTATTTCCATGGCAAAAATAAAACCAAAGTTGCCCGGGAATATAGAAGGCTGGACGAATTTCGGCGGGGGGGGGGGGGGGGGGCTCGCCCCCCCCCCCCCCCCTTGCCTACGTGCCTGCCGTGGCACCAGATGAGCTGGTGCGGGATGGCTTCCTGGTACGCCTGAACTTGCGTCTCCAACCTCTCCCACGAGCCTCGTAATAAAGCACGGTCTTCGCGAGTTGCCACGAACCGCGGTGATCGCGCGTCATTGTTTACGACGGTACCTGCCGTGCGGTTGCAGTGAGAAGAAAAATGCATACTGCATTGCAAGCGACCGTTGAACATTGTATACGTGCGTGCCCAGCGTCCTCTTTGGAAAGTGTGTGCACGCCTGGAAAAGATAGACGTGTCTGGGATGCTTCATGTATAGGTAACGGGACTCGTTCGTGGTAGCACGCGCATGATGTTTATGCCACGGCCATTCAATGTTTTCTTTTTTTTTTCGTTCATTGAACGGCTGTGCTTATGCACTGCGAACAGCTGGCAAACGTGTGTGTCCATGGTTCAAACGGCTGAGAACGAAGTGCGCGCTGATCCTGCTCGGTCAGCCGCAACCGTTGTACCGCATGGGACATTTCGAGCGCGCGCACTTTTGCTATGGGGTTTTTCGCCCCGTGTACCGGTGCAGATGGCAAGCGCACAGGCTCGGTACGTACGGGAGCTCGAGTATGTGCTTCCTGCTATAATAAAGCTCGTTATTATTATAATTCCCGTTATAATAATAACGGAAATGTGTCGTTTATACGCCTTCATATTGAATACCCTTACGAGGCGAGTGACGGACGATTAATGGAGTGTTACGTTACTGAAATCCGCAGGCGCTTTCGGTTAAGTGGGGCACTCCAGCCTGCATGTGTATGCTTTCAACTTCTTTCCGCGACTCTTATGCCGAAAAAAAAATCGCATGGTCCCTTATGAAAGGCTCCTCCAAAAGCTTTCTGCAATCAACGTGGTTTTGCACTGCCTTCAGGATTAGAGGCATTGCAAGCGTTATGCACCTCACCTGGTCTTTGCTCCGTGATCGGGCCACCTTTGTCGACGAGACGATGCCATGTGAGGATGTCATCATGTGACGTCATGATGACGTCACATTTTGGCGGTCTGTGACGTCACGGTGGCGTCATATTGGGACGTCATCACGTGCGTGATGAATTTTTGCATCACTAGTGTTGACGCCGATGGTCAATTTTCGCGTTTGATGTGACATCTAAGGCCTTCGCCTTAATACCGCGATGCTACGACAGCGGCTTGCCGGCGTTGCGTGGAGGCCACGTAACCGTCGGCGTTCATAGCGGCGGATTGCGGAAGCCGAGTCCAGCAGGCTCTCTCTTCTCGGGGCACGTTATGCCGCGGCGGTCGTTGCCGCAGGCGTCGGAGCGTCACGCTCTGCCTCGCGTTCCTCCCCGAAGGGAGGGGGTCGGTCGCCGCGTGCATTGTTCTCCAATGAACCGAACGGCAGGAAGGATGGCTGCCGGCTGGGGTGGACCGCTTCTGAAGCTGAATACTCCGACGTGACACACACTGCGCGGCGCTTGTGTCCGTCCCGCGGGCCTTGTTGTTTCGGTGAGAGCGCAGAGGGGGCCCCCTCTATAAGCTTGGGTGCATGCGCTGACGGCTATCGAAGTTGTACGTCGCTCGATATGCGCCAAATTGCCGCCGCATGCCGACGGCCTCCTCCCAGGGCTCCTTTCGCGTCCAAATTGGACGCGCGTGCATGCATTCAACGTATACACGCTGTGCCGCGACCGCGTCCACCTTGTAGTGCCGCGCGAAGCCGTGGGGCCTCCTTCCGGGATAACCTCGGCCGTATGCGGACGGAGAGCTCTTGTGCTGCTTCGCACTTTCCCGCATCTGTTTGTTGCCCAGCCTTTCATTTAGGCGTGGCCGCGTTGGAACGCTTAGCACAGTGCAAGCATTCCAGCGGGGCCTTATAGTTAAGCTTAGCTGGCGAAGACAGCTGGAGGAATCTGTATATTCTCGAGTGTCATCGATAATGGAGCACTTGTACATACAGTGGCTGCGTATGCTTATATGCATGCGTAGCCAGTGCTGTCGCTGTTCTGCGCTCCGCTGAGGGCTGTGTCGCGGCGCAATTTACAAATGGAAAGAAACGTAAACGCAATGTGCATTGGGCAGTTCACGTTGGTATAGATGCGCGAGCCAATTGCGTTCGCTCGTTTGCGTGACGTCACGCGCTTTTGCGTATTTGAGACGGTTAATTTTACCGTGCAGGGCCCGTATTTACGAAAACGTCTTACTTAGGAATTATTGTGAGAAAATTTCAGCCAGTCGTGATGCAGGACATATCGTGAGCGAAGCCGGCTGTCCAGTTGCAAAGGCAATTATACCAACTTCGTGAATTCGGACCCTGATGTGTCTTTTGCAGCTGTTTTAATTATTGAAGTTTAGCGTCCATTTAAATTTTATAGTATATCATGATAGCAGTGTTCAATCAAACATAATATAGACAACGAACCTTCATCTTCCTTGAGTAAACCAAGGTTTTTTATTGGGAGAGGAAGGAGACTTGCGCTTCAAGAACGGACTCCCCGCAGCTGCCACGGCCTTACCACTGCGGTTTTGTATACGTGGGGCTTGTACAAGCTTCTTAGGTTATCACCGACTATGTTTACACCATCAAGTGACAAACCGGGCACGCGCTAATGCAATGCAAGTGTCGATACACCACGTGACCATATGCGCCGTGTATATGCCGCTTCGCCGCTTTCGCTGCAGTGGCAGATAGGAAAATGCGACTTGGCGCCCGTCCTGTCTTCGCGTGGTCTACGAAAGCTTGCTCGGTCGGTTAATTAAGACAGCGTCGTAACATACCTTAACGTTTACATACGCCGAGCGCCTATATAGCGCGGCGTTCGTTTAATTGCGCCACTACGCTCAGCGTGCGCGCGTATACGAGTGGCTGAATGCGCTCTCGCCTTTTTTCTATGCGTTTAAGCGTGGGAACCGGGACGGCGATTCGCTGCCGGCGTATATCGGTGCGTGCGGGTGGCAGTTAATCACGAGAGGAGGAGGCCCGAATTCCTTCTCGCGCGGTTCTCTCCAACGAGGGGAACAAAATGTAGCGCGCACTTGAAAAGGCAGCATTGCAGTGTATAGTCGAGGGAAAAACAAGTGCACGTGTGCGTTTTCCCCGGTTCTTCAGTTAATGCTAACACGAGGAATCGCGTGTATGCATGCGGGAGGGAAGTCTCGGTGGGTGCTGGCGTGGGCCCCCGCTGTTGCGCAACGGGCGTCGGCCTATGCCTGCTTGCACCTGAGCGGTGGCGTACCTAATGGGTATGCACGAGACGCATGATAGTGCGCGCGTTGATCGCGGCCCCCCCACTACTCCTTGCGTGCCTCCCTTGCCCGTGAACGCGCGCACAGCAGCATCTCTTGCTGTATCCTAGACCCTGTTGGTTTATGTATGCGACGACGGCTTTTACACGTATAGAGTTGTGTGTGTATGTGTGTGTGTGTGTGTGTGCGTGTGTGTGTGCGTGTGCGTGTGTGTGCACTGTTTATATTTTCGCTATATTATTCAACCTCCTTCGCCTCGTTCTTTCGTTCCTTTTACTTACCTCGTGGCCTCGTGCGCCGCCCTTCGCGACTACATTCCTCGTAGAATACATATACTGCTCCCTTGGTCAGAGGGACGCTCCAGTTACTTCCATGCATACCAGAAAGTGAGACAGGTACTCGGCCCTCGCTGTCTCGTTAAGTGTATTTGCCTGCAGAATGGTCTCGATGTTCGTATGAAAGAACAACGTGAAGACGATTCATTTCCAGCTATAGCTTCTTCGAATTAGCCGCGATCCTAATTCCGAATGTGTGTATATAGCAATATATATGTACACGAGGGTGCATTATATCGGGACGCTACTACTTGCATCGCCAGAGCTCGTAGTATATAGGGGACGGGGTGTTATTATTTCGAAAAGAAAAATGACTATATTTGTCGCAGCCAGTACACAGCGCCGACGAGAAGGGGGCATGGGAATAAAAATAGTGGTGGATATTTGAATCAATGTGCGGAGCAAGCGTCGGCTCGTGCCGGAGTGAATCCCGTGGTGTGGCACGTACGTTTTGAAAGCACTGAGAACGCTCCTGCTCACCGTGCTAAAATTTACATATGTCACGGGAAAGCACTATACGATGCATCAACTGAGCATGTGCGCTGTGTTTACACTTTTGGGAAGGCGTGCGTACGCATGAGCTTTTTGTGTTAGCTGCGCCTGGAAGTCTTATCGAAAGGTTTGAACAAGTCAGGATAAACTTTTCAGTGTGAAGCTTCGATACGGCCGGGTAACGACGCGAGCATGCATAGAAGAAATGCACAGCTCAATGCTGGACTCCCCTCCGCGGTGGTGTTTATGGTGCTTGACTGCTGACCCGAAGGTCGCGGGAATGAAGCCCGGCTGCGGCGGCCGCATTTCGATGGAGGCGAAATGCTAGAGGTCCGTGTATATATACTTAGATTTAGGTGCACGCTAACCCTCATAACCATATCGTGGTTTTGGGACTTAACACCACAACAATTTTTCTTCATACTAAACTCGCAACGGAAGTTGTAAGCAACTGTGTAAGAAAGGTGCAGATATGAAGAGAGAGAGAAACTGGACATTTTAAAGGGGTCATGAACCACTTTTCCAAGTAATGATCTAATGGCCTCAGTATCGGAGTGTACTGCCTCCCGAATCGATTGCCGCGAAAATTTCTCGAATCCGTCAAGAATCAGCGGAGTTACGGGGGTTTGGCGCACGCTCCCAGCGCTTTCTCTCTTTTCTCGTGCCGGCGAGCGCACTGGAAGCTAGACAGGGAGGGATGGCATGGGGGAAAGAAGTTACGCCAGCGCGCGTCATGAAACGCGATCGCTCTCCCGCTGTGATTCGCTTGCGCGAGTGCGGCTACCGTGTACTGAGGAGTGCGGCGCCGGCAAGTGGCGGCACCCCGCGGCAAGAAGCGCATCTGATCCGAACGCCGCTCTCGATTTACGTCGGCTATCGGCCAATAAGCATGCTATGTCTCTTGCGACGTACAGCGGACAGACGCCCCGCCCACCGACGAGAGTGAGAACCGGCCTCTGTTTGAAAAGAGGGTGCCTGGGGAAACGGCAACTTCGCGCTCCGCTTGTGGCCATTACGCGGCGCGCACGACTGTAATATTTGGCAGAGCAGTTCATAGCCGTGTCAGCTTTCCGCAGGATGTGTTTTTTCAATCAGCCCAAGGAGTGCTTCATGACCCCTTTAAGGACTGTATAATAGTGCTGCAGGCCGCTTGATCGCGACCGACCATTCAGCATTCGAATTTCGTTTCTGCCACGACAATCGCCTCACTGTTGCCCCCGTCTTTCGAAGGCGGCATGCATGGTATACGAACTGAAACCGGTAGAAGCCCGGAATGCTTCCGTAGCAGAAGTGGCCAATCTTCCTCTTGATGTGACTGACTGTGCCGCAGCGTTCCGCGTGCTCAATATCCATTGTGTGTATAACAAAACTGTTGTGCGTGTGTGCGCTCGCGCGCTCCTTGGGAGATGGATGAACCGATACGCGAGCGCCGGGGTTATACATGTCGAGATCTCAATAGCCTCGTCGGCAGGCGGCCATGTTGCCCGCGCAGGCGGTGCACGCTTATACAGTGGCTGTCGGTTCGTTCTCCGTGACCTTACGAGTTAGAAACACAAGAGGTCGCGTCGTTTCCTGGTGTATTGTGTAGATCGCAGTACGATACACATACACACACAAGTTCAACACATACTCGCTACGGTGTACCGACTGAAAGGATAATAGCGCTCACGTGTGCCCGACTCTATCACCAGGGAGGATGGGGCGTGGCGTGTTGCATGCAGTTGCGAAACGCATGGGCGGCCGGAGTAATTGTTCCTCGCCAGTTGCTCTGCAGCCGAATAGACTCGAGGATTCCTTCCGCTGCTCTGTTGCGTATTGATAGCTTGCACGTGACGTCATGTACGCAGGTTCTTAACGTACTGGTATTCCAACATGGCGTCATTGCTGACGTCAGGACAACGTAATCACGTGGCGATTAACCTAATACAATGTGATAACGAAGCTTCTTAAACGTTTGTGGCTTCTGGGCATGAATGACGAAAGAACCCGCACGCGACTTACTGGTAACATTGACGTGACGTCACAAGCTTCGCGCCCCACCATGTTGGTGCTCCAAGATGGCGGTTTGAAGGGCTCCTAAACCACTTATAGTTAAAAGACGAGGGAGTGGTTTCTTTCTCGCCTTTACTACCCTTCCAACAGGTGCCATCTCGTCGCCACTTATTTCTTCATAAAACGCGTGGACAATATCAGCACTAAGTGTTGAGCCTATCAGGATTTCACGCTTTTCGGCTACACGCTGCTATATATCTCTGCTTGCGCAGCCGAAAATGGACAAAACGAAGTGAAATCGGTTGATCGCGCACGATCGTCATGCGAGACAAGGCAGAACGGGCGTGCGACTGAATGGCAAAGCTGGGTATAGGCGACAATTCACATCTGGGTATCCATGCAGTCATAGCCTATCGCGTTCACAACCAATCGAGGCCCTGTTTCCTCATGACGTCACGCGAACAGATTGCTGGCGTCACGAATTGCGTCGAAAAGACGGGAAACGCCAGGAGATAATAACGCGCTCCTTCTTTGTATTTTCAGAGGTTAGGGCAGCGTTTCTAGAGCCATAAACGTTGGTTTAGGGGCCATTTCAGTGACGTGAGTGCGAGCCATCTCGGTGTCGTCGTCTCTGTGCACTCGGGGAGGCACTGCGCGCGCCCGCCCTCCGTGGCTTTCCTTCGACTCACGAGCGGGCCGTTTTGTTTTCACGAAAGTGTGTTTGGCGGCTCGCGGGCCGCTCGAACGGAACTGGTGGCGGAAGCGCCGTGCTTTTTTTGGCGATGCCAACATTGGCCGGGGAGGCTCGTCTCGTCTGTTTTCTCCTTGTTTCTCCCGCAAGGGTCAATCAAATGTGCTGTAAACCTATAAAAGAGACCTCTTGCAATCGTGGCGAAATGTGGACACTTGAAAGTTATCCCATCAAGTGACTCCGCGAACAGCTCCTGCGTGGCCGTATATTCGCGAATCCACTCGACGGGATAACTTTCAAGTGCCCGTCTTTCACTTTATACTTGTAGAGATTGGTTTCTCTCTCTCTCTTCTGCTGTACAGCGATGGTTCTTGGGTAAATACGTGCGATTTGTTCATAGTCGTATTTCGTCGCAACTTATCCACCACAATTCCATCATCGAAATCGTAGGCGTGCGCACGGGGGAAGCAGCCCCAACCCCCTCCCCCTAAAGGGTGGCGCCCGTACCTTTACTCACTCGGACCTTTCACGACGTGTTTTAAAGGGACACTAAAGAGAAACAATGAATCGGTTTAGATTGATAAATTCTGCTCTTAGAACTATAGTGTCGTTAATTTCGCCATCATAGGTTTATTAATAGAGGAGAAAATCAAGTTCAAAGTTTAATTTTTAAATTTCGCGCCGAAATCTCCCCGCGTGACGTCACGGATTTCAAAGTGTATTTATCGTATTTCGCTGCCATTGGTTCAACAAAATTACCCCAAACTTGGTACGTTAAGTCTATGGCCCCCTCAGAGGACAATGTACTTCATTTTTACCGATTAGGAACTACGTAGTCACTAGTAGGTGCCGTCAAAACATGTGACGTCACGGCAAATGGTGCGGAAGCTTCAAAGGTGGCGTCGCCACCCACATTTTGCTTTTACGCGTTTTCTCGCTTACTAAGCGTCTTCTCGCAGCAAGCGTGGTGTTTTTGGGATTGTGAAAGAGTACTTTACTAATATGAGAAAAATTGTGTTGCTCTTTAGTGTCCCTTTCATAAGCGGGGTTATGTCTACGTATACGTTCATTTTACGATAATGGCTACCAGGGACCCCTGATGTTGCATTCAAGAAACTGTTTTACTTCCCACCTTGACCCCGAAAAGCTGGGGACCAATGGCAGGCATTTGAGAGAAGCACGCCATCGCTTCATTGCCACTTTTGCATCCATTGGAGCTCGTTTTCGTTCTGACTTTGAATAACAGAGAGCCGAGTTAGTTGGTTCTTGTGTCCGTGTTTGCACGCCCTGTCTTTTTTTAGAATTAATTCATTCGGTCATCGCGAATGGAGGGGGATGTTGCGGTGAAATTTGCCTCCCCCCACCCCCTAATGGAGGACCCAGCGCACGCTTATGATCAAGACTAACCAGTTGGCCGGGTAGTTATCCATCATCAATGCGGGGTTAAGTGTGCGCGAGAACATCGCCTGTACACCCACATATTCGGCTGGCTTTTCGCTGTCACACAAATTGGTGTTTCGCCGAAACATTGTATATAGGTCTCGGCAAGCAGTGCATGCAACGCAGGCGTCTTATATCGCCAGCGTATAGCGCTTCTTGCACGTCAACGTCCTCTCCGACAGTATATGTGCCGGCGGTGGGATGATCTCTGCGACGCCGACGAACGGCGAAAGGACGCTCCGATCCCTGCTCTCTTTCACATCCGCTTCACATTGAACATCGAGATCACGCGCGCTGCAGTGTGTATGCTGTTGGTTATTCGAGAATGTCGGGCAGGCCACACGCTTTCTCTCACGCTGTTCCTCGACTATACATGCGTGTGTGCGTGTGTGTGCGGCACTGCGCAGTGTTCTAGCTGAACAGACACGCTGTGCATTGCTCAGCGTTCGGCACTTGGTGACCGCTGGGCGCGGCCTTGATGGCTGCTCATTTGCAAGCGCAATCGACGAGAGCGAGGAGGAGTCTGCTGTGTCGCTCCGAGAAGCGAATGGGGTGGACGGAATGAGCAAGTAATGGTTACGTTATGTACGCACTATGCCGGACATGTCCAAGTCGTTACGACGTCGAATATCACTGCGGGCTATGCACGGCCGAGAGATGCACTGCTGATTGATTCAGCTAGACCACGTCAGGTTATTGTGTAGGCCTATTCCCGAGCTGGTGCGCGCGGTCGCATTCCCATGGAGAGAAAAACGCGGGGTGGATGAACCCTTGACTCCGGAACCGTGAGGGCAACGTGACTGTCTCGCCCTTATTTATACCTGTGAAAGTATCAATACACTTTCAGACGAGTGCCGTCGGCGAAGCTTTACGTGCCTGGTGTACGCGTTCAAAGCGCCGTACTCGTACTATCATTTATATGCGTACAATCAGAGTTCATTTGTAACATTCGATGGGACTTCATTGCTGCGTAAGAGAGAGAGAGAAAAAAAAAAGGAACAGAGAAGCGTTTAAATCATAAACATAGAGGGAATTGGATAGGCGAGTGAACTTGTCGAGATGGTCGCCTTGGGCCCGTTACTGGATTACAAACCCGATGAAAAGAAAGTGTACACATGCTGAAAGCAAATTATATGCAACACTAATACATTTTGTCGTTCGCGCAACGTTATACGGTCCGCCTTCAACGAAGACGTCCCAGCATAATCGCGAACGCTGACGTATCGCATTTTTTATGCTGCAGTGTGTATACCTTGAGAGAGAGAAGTTCCTTATGTTGGGCTTCTTGGTATTCTGACTTGGATAATATATTTAGCGCGCGCGGACGTGCACAAAAGAAATACGACAGCAACGGAAAGCGATATGTTTTTATTATGTGGAAAACTGCGCGAAAAACGTTGACAAAGGAAGAAACGAACAACACACGGCGCTTGTGTTGTTCGTTTCTTCCTTTGTCAACGTTTTTGCTCAGTTTTCCACATAATGCATTACCAACTCGCGCAAGTCTATTAAGATATGTTTTTGTTGTTTTAACTGAATTTGGCACGAAAAATTAACACACTAGAAGAAAGACGAGAGGAGGAGGAGGAGGAGGTGTTGTTGTTGTTGTTGTTGTTGTATCCTAAGAAAACGTATTGTCAGCGCACTGTGTTGTCATCGTCTTCCTTCTGTCCGCTGGCACTAAATATGTTGTCCAGAAAGAGAGATAGTTGATGCAAAATTTAAGTAAGTGGCCACAGTCCCATTCGCATTTTCTGTTATTTTTAAAGTGTTTCCTTCCGTATCTTATCCTATAGGGCTTCTTTGTGCAGCGTTCTTGTGTAATTATCATCATCGCGTGGTATAAAGAGCTTTAATTAGTGCACATCTATTCCTTTTGTTCTGGTCACGTTGAGACTGTCACCGCGTTGCCTGTAACTGTACAGTTAGCTTAACTGCGGCTATTAAATGCGGCCCGTGAGACAGGGGTTGTTATGTGTATACTCTCACAGTCTTTGGCCTCGGTTGTCGCCCTGTGGCTGCGGCAGCGCTCGTGTGAATGTCTAGTGATAAGGTGTCGTACGCTTCGCAGTGAGGTGTGGCTGTTATACGCCGTGACCTTCCGCTGCAGCGTTTGCCGGCGCACGATAGTAATTAGCTATTGTAGTACGTCGTGACCTTGCGTCTTCATTACGTACCGTTTCCGGTTTCTCTTAGGAAAAAAAAAAAGCGCTGCAATAATACAACCCACCCTCCCCTCTTCTTCTTTCTTTCTTTTTTTTTCTTTTTTTTTTTTTGCGACGCCTTAGGGAACCGCTCGGCGCATCACGAAAAGCAGCGCAGTAAATACCAAGACACTAAACCGAGAACATACAAGCGTTTGTGTGCAGTCACAAATAAAGGACGCGTCTGTACCTAACGACTGACGTGCATTTATTTCGATGCAGCCGTCGACGTTTACTAAAACATTTTCAGTAATGTATACTCGCTAGACAGCCAGTGCCCCTTGTCTAATTAATAAATGGCAGACTCTCGCTAACTGCAGGAAGGGCATTGACACCTCTTCACCACCACCCCCCCCCCCCCCCCCTTCCCACCGCCCTTTCTGCATTTACACCTTTTGCTATGCTCCGTATGAGATCTCAACATTCGGCATTTTGGTCCACTTGTTAGATGCATCCTTGTGTTTAGTGTGTCTTCAGAACGGGAGAGGTGCGCGGCTGTTTCACTTTTTCTCTCTCTCTCTCTTCATTTTAGGTAATGCCTGCTTCTTAAACTATTGCGCTTTCTTTTTTTTTTTTCCAAGAAAGTCAGGCTAAGGCTTACGCTCGTGTATATATATACACCTAGCCTGAATTTCATTACGCCGTCTTCTGCGGAATTCAGTGACGCACGGCAGTAACTATACAGTTCTCATTAACACAGTAACCAGTACGTTATAATTTGCATTGGTGCTTGACCTCTTTGATTTGTAAGGTTATGTAAATTGGATTTACATACGCGTATCTTTTAGGGGCGAAGCTCCTTAAATGACCCCTGACACCAAAATTGAAACCTCGAGATCTTTGTGTTGTTTGACTTTCCTGTATACGGGGGCACATCTGACCGATTATTAGTGACGAACGCTGCCTTCAAGATATCTTACTTTGGTTTTAAAGTAAGCGTGAGTGCTCACTTGAGTTGGCTGCACCTTGCGACATCCTGGTATGACGTAGATAGAGGCCCCGTGTGACGTTCCACGAGTAAAGCAAGTATTGTGGACGTCACAGAAGGTTTGCGGGGCGCACGTGCACAATACGACGACTGGCACCCGGCGAGGCCTATTGTTCCTCACCCCTCTGGCTCTGTTGTCGGGCTGCTCTCGAGGTAGTTTTCGTAAGGGGACACGCGCTTAACAGGTTTAACCCATACAGAGGCACCCACATACTTTCAATCTCTACCGCGCGGGGCCCCGATTTGAAAACAGCGCTGTCAACGTCACCACAGCTTGAGTGCACGTGGTCTTTGACGCTCCCCCGCATGGGGCGCCAGTTTCTTGTGGTTTTTAGGCGGGCGTTTTGAAGTGATGCTAAAATGGTCTCAATTAACTGCGCTAGAATTAGTTGTACGATAAGCTAGAGCATTTACGATTTAATTTAGAGATTACCAGACACAAAGCTACAAATTACAGCAAAAAAGTCACCAACAAAAATTTCGCTGTCAGGGGTCCTTTAATTCGTCCCTCGTAGTCGTAGTAGTCGTAGTGCGTAACCAGTCTTACGCTTTGACCTCCAAGGTGGTGCCGGTGGGAGATTTTTCCTGTGCGTTGTTGAACAATAAAAAATTCGCAGCATGCGCGTTAACTAAAAGCCGAATTCTTCTGTCTCTCATTCCCCATTAGCAGCCATTGGCATGTTCCAGTAGGAAACGTTAGTAGAAGTAGAAGTGTAAGTGTTAGCTAAAATCCGACTTCTTCTGTCTCTCATTCCCATTAGCAGCCATTGTTTACCTCCAAGGTAGTGCCTGGTGAGATTTCTCCTGTGCGTGATTGAACAATAAAAATTTTGTTCAAAACGCCGTTGATTGATGAAATAAACCAACGAAAGACGCCAGATGTTTTGTAAAAGCAAAACGAAAGAACGCCAGATGTTTCTAAAGCCAAACGAAAAGACGCCAGCTGCTTAACGAAAGACGCTAGATGTTTTCTAAAGCAATGGTTTTCTAAACAATGAAAATTCACAGCGTACATGTAAAATTAAAGTGAGCTGCAAGTCGTCATAACTCATCGAACCTTTAGTATAAACGCGCCCGATCTCACGTCGGTGATGATGTACTGGGCAGAATTCACGGAAGATTCACGGTTTACCGATGAACCTCCGCAGCTTCGCCCACTCATCATCATTCACTCCGTGGATATGACAGACAGACAATGAACTTTATTTGATCCTGAGGAGCTTTCGCGGGAACCCCTATCGGGGACCCGCGGAAGCCGCTGGCCGCGTCCAAGTCGGGGCTGGGACACCGTGATGTTCCGCCCTTTCTTGGGCCCTCTGGATTGCCTGGATTTGTGCCTGGAGCGATGGGCTCCGGAGTGCCTCTTCCCAGTCGGCTTCGCTGGATAGAGGGCCGTTAGGTAACGCGGGGCATCGCCAAAGCATGTGCGCTAAGGAACAATAACTCTCATTACAGTCCGGACAGCTTGAGTCAACGTCTGTGGAGATACGACTGAGAAAGCCGCGCGAGGGGAACGAGCCCGTCTGGAGCATTCTAAGTGTAATTGACTGAGACCTATCTAATTTCGGGTGAGGAAGAGGATAGGCCCTTCTACTAAGCCGATAGTGAGAGGTGACTTCATGAAACGTAAGAAGCGGATCGTTATGCTGGATTTCATCCTGACCCCATAAAGCATCCATGCCGCCGCGGCGCGTTAGATCTCGCGCACGGTCATGGGCAAGCTCGTTGAGGTTTGGTACGTGCTGATGAACGTCCGCACCCATATGGGCGGGAAACCAAGAGATGAAGTGAGTGCCAGGGTCTGTTCTTTTTTCTAGAATGGAGGCAGCCTCTCGCCCTAGGTTACCCGATTCAAAAGCTTTGATGGCCGCTCGTGAGTCTGTGAACACGTTGGTGCGCGAGCGGTCGGTCATGGCCAGGGCTATGGCGACCTGTTCTGCAACTGCGCTCGTAGCTAACCTGACCGAGGCTGAGGAGCGTAATTCCCCGTTGCCGTCAATGACTGCCAGCGCGAATGTGCTAGACTTGCCGTACTGAGCCGCATCGACAAAGACAGTCGATTCTCGGCGGCGTTCTGTAATATCGCCCGTGCTCGGGCTTTTCGCCTCCCTACATTGTATTGCGGGTGCATATTCCGAGGGCTGACCACAAAGGTTTCCCGGACCTCCCTGGATAAGGTGATTTCCCGTTCAGCAAGCATTCTGGGAGCCATGCCAGCCTCGTCTAGGATGCGTTTCCCTGCCCTAGTTGACGACAGCCTGACCACCTGGGCGGTGACCTGCGCTTCGATCACTTCATCAATGTCGTTGTGCATGCCGAGTTGTCTTAATTTGTCAGAGCATGTGGTTACTGGTAACCCCAGTACCTTTTTGATGATCTTACGGATGAGAGTGTTTAGCTTATTTTTTTCCGTGTCTAGTCCAGTTAAGGGCCGATGCTACATAATTAATGTGCTCATTAGGAAGGCATGATGGATCCGAAGTAGGTTGGCTTCACCTAGTCCCTTTCTGCGTCCTGATACTCTAGCAACAAGTCTCAGCATGCTTTCGGTTTTGGCCGTGATGTGCGTGAGGGTTTTGGCGTTACATCCTCTCGCGTCAATCAGTAGTCCTAGGATTCTAATGAATCTACTCGTGGAATGCGCTGTCCATTTCTTGCAAAAGGGCGATGGGAATTTGATCCAGGTGTGGAAGTCTCCTAACGCCTTGCCTGGCCGCCTGTACAGTAACAGTTCTGATTTCTTTGGAGAGAGTTGGAGGCCTGTGCCTTCTAGGTAGGACTCCGTTTCGTCTAGGGCTGATTGCAGCGCGTTTTCTACTTCTGCGAGTGATCCTTCAGGGCACCAGATCGTGATATCGTCCGCGTAAAGCGAGTGGCCTATATTGGGCAGGGATCTGAGCCTCTCCGATAAGCCCTGCATGACTATATTGAATAACAAGGGGGAGATGACCGCGCCTAGAAATAAAATTTTTTTCCCGAAACATGCGCAGCCAGCCTTTGTTTCACCGCGTCGAGAACCTGCATCGCGCGGTGGCATGGTGGGCACTAGTGCCTATATTCTTGTATTTATGTAAATAATCTGTGCACTTACAGAGCTTATACATTTCCACTATTATTCTACGAGGGCTTTGCGTTCAAAATGTATATTCGATCTTTTTAAATGTTGAACCATTGCAGAGTAGCATTGATGTTTTATGAATCCTTCTTTCTGATGCATTTTTCTTTGTTGATAATTTTTTTATTAAATTCGAAATAAATTCGTTGTTGTAATTAATACTGTTGGAAAGACCCATTCTTCCTCTATCATTGATACCCTACACGTTAGCATCAATTATATTATGTGGCAGGAAAAAAAATATTTCCTGGACTAGCCAAAAACAACCGATTTTTCCGTGGTCACGAAAGTGTTAAGGGTGCTTCTGGGGTGCCAAACTTCGTAGCAAACGATCTATGTGATGCCACCCAGGGGTGAGACGGCTGAAATCGATTTGGGAGCAGTTTGGGAGCAGCAAAATTTCAATTTAGGAGCAGGAGAACCTTGTTGGGAGCAGTTAGTGGCATTTATTATGTCGTTTTTGGAGCTTGAATAAAACAATTTGTAGCAACTTGGAGGAAGAAACGCACATTTTAATCGCTTAGAATACACATAACGTTCAAAGAGCCTTTGGAGAAAGCTTTTTTTAAACTATTATTGCCAGGTATGAACACTACCTTTTACAAAACTACGCAATTTATATAAACCAGGTAACAACATATGAAATAGAAGAAAAAAGTTTTTTAACTAGGTTCACTTACATTTGAAAATAAAAAAAAGAATAAACACCACATTTTTCAAATAATAAAAAAATCTGATTGCACAGAATTGTAGTCACATAGCAGTAGGTCTTGAGACGGTCAATGAACGATTCTTACAGCACGCGATTGTGGCGACGCCTTCACGTGTAACATCGGAAAGAACAAAAAGCGGGTATGGCGGCCACCGATGAAGCAGCGGGGGGGGGGGGGGGGGGGTTAATTATATTTACAACACTCAGAGGCGATTACCACAGCACTATGGAAGCCTCCATTACAAAGGCGCGTAGAAGGACACGCTTGGGCGCGTTAACATGTTCTGCGAACGTATCCCTGGCGCTGCTTCTAAAGTTAGTACGTTTTCCCACGCTGAAACTGATGCAGGCTTGAAAATTCTTGCTTGCGGGGCCGTTTCGGCGCAATTTTTGCAATTTTTATGCTTTCGGAGCAGCTTGGCGCAGGAAAACGGAATCGTATCAAAAATGCGCAATATGCGCAGCTGTCTCACCCCTGCACCACTGTTGAATTCATGTGCAACTTCCAGCTTTGTCTCCAGTATGGAGTATATTATGTGGGTGTTTCAGTGTGGCTGTTGGAAAAGCTTGGGAGCTCACTGACCAGAGACGGCAGAGCCAACCAAAACCACGACTTCAGTAGAAACAATGAAGGATCAACCATGACCAATGAAAGAAACGTTAAGAACCACCGCGTACCGCATTATCTTGATCATACAACAATGCGGCTGAAATGGCCTGTTTTGTTTCGTTTCTGGTGATCTCACTGTTTCATTATCTGAAGTCACAAAAATGGGTCGTTACTTTACCGTATATTTTTTTAGCATTGCATGAATACAAAACTAATCGCAGATGACGTGGCACTTGGCATGTGCCTTCTTGGTCCGCATTTTTTTCGGGCAGTTTTTCATAATGGATTACCAACTTGCCCAGTGCTCAGAGTTCTTATAATCGTACATGGTGTGGTTTTCTGTTTAAAGGGACACTGAAGAGAAAAACGATTTTTCATATATTAGTAAATCACTCTTTCACAATACCAAAAAAAAGCAGGCTTGCTGCGAGAAGACGCTTGGTAAGCTATAAAACACGCAAAAAGAAAAGGCAGGTGGCGATGCTACCATGAAGTTCCTGCATAAGTCGACGTGACATCGTAGATTTTGATGGCATCTACGATGGCCCACGTAGTTACTAATGCGTGAAAATTAAGTGCATTATCTTCTGAAGAAGCCAGAGGCATAATATAGCAAGTTTTAGGAAATTTTGTTGAGCCAATGTGACAAAAATATGATAAAACACTTTGAAATCCGTGACGTCAACATCGGAGATTTCGGGAGGAAATTTAAAAGTGAAACTTGACGTCTATTTTCTCATCTATTAATAAACCGATGGTTGTGAAGTTAACAGTAGAGTTGCCAGAGTACAATTTAACAGCCTAAACTAACTTATTGTTTAACTTTAGTGCCCCTTTAAGCAGCAGCTCTGTATATCAAGATTCCACATTACTCGGCAAATGTGTTCCTTAGATTACGATCCAAATATCGCAGCAAGTCCGTAAAAGCACCGGAAACCTTGATAAACCCTCTTCTATCGCCATGTTAAAGGAATAGTCAATAAAAATGCACAGAAGTCAAACTGGCAACTCCAGGGGACTGGCCACAAAATGCATGGAGCCACTTGTCAGTAATACATCTGTGGTTAATTGATAACGTTGTAGCTTTGTAAACCACACTCCTATCTAATGCAAGATTGTTTCAATCTATTTTTATAGAAGGTATACTAACGCATGCTTATGTTGTGAGGATTTAAAAAACGCTTTATCATGTAGCAAGTTCGTGCGATTATCATAACTCAGCCTTGGTTGCATTCAGTAAAGCCTCTCTCGTGTCTAATCGTCATACAAAGCACATCAACTCAGCATCAAAAACATGATGTCATGAGAAGGACTCACGAGGCATGCCTTAGTGGGGGACTCCATGGTAAGTTCAACCACCTGGGGTCCTTTATTAATGTGCACTTAAATATAAGCACATGGGAGTTCTCTGCATTTTGCCCCCATTGAAAGTTGGCCGCCGTGGCCGGGAATCGAACCCGTACTCTCAACAGTTCTGGCTGCATGCCACTGGCTTAAAGCGCCAGTGGTATTCCAAGTGGTGTAACGAGAAATATTGTTTCAAGGAAGGGGACACTCTTGAATGTGGATCGGGTGCTATGCAGGCGGGTGTGCCGCATGTCGTCTTATGGTAGGTGTGCCAGAAATTTCGGCAGGAGAATGTGCCAGTGAGTCACACACTAGCTTATACTGCAGCACCCACGTTGTTCCATTCCTTCCCGCAAGAGGGGCCTGGTTAAAAAAAGTGCAGTCCACATGTCAGCGAAGCTGACCGCACGTGATCATTTTGGGCAGGTGTTTTGAAGTGATGAAAAAAGTGGTCATAATTAATGATGCTAGCATTATTTAAGCATTATGTTAGAGAACTTATGATTCAATTTCAGGATTATCAGACACAGATCTACTCATTAAAGCATAAAAACGTAAATAAAAATTGGCTGTCATGCGTTCTTTTGAGACTGTATGCAGAAACTCCCGATTGGGAAATTGTTTTATACTGCAAAACCCCATCAATATGCACCTGTATTAAAAAGCACAAGCGATTAAGACATAGTTGCGGTGAATCTCCGACCAAGACACCATTGAGTATGGCATTTAGTGTATACCGTGATCACTTTTCGTCAAGTTAACTGCGCCTCGACTCGCAGTGCTGTCAATGCCACAATACACCACAAAATATCTGCCAGTTTTTCGGCAAGTGACGACTGGTTGGCATATCTTCAGACTTCAGTGTGAGTGTGGCAATAAGGCCCGTATTCTGAAAAGCTCCTTACCTCAGACCATTTCCTTACCTTACGTGAGGAGCCCTTCATGCCTCCTTATCTTAAGGAGCTCCTTGAGGGAGCCAGCGTATTCTAAAAGCTTCCTTCAATTCCTTTCCTAAGGGGCGCTCAGTAGGTAAGGCGCCTGTTTCACAAGTCTGGGATCGAGAGTACGTGTGAAATACGGACTAAACGCCCGTTTTCAAGCAAGAATAAGGAATATTTGTTAGGCAGCTGGAGTGGAGGAGGCACCCCTCAGCTGAAGCCGTGTGCCGCCATCTTGCCATAGGCAGAAAGTGCGCCTTCCGCAACGCATGCTGCAGCGGCCGCATAGATGTTCTAGCTGTTCTCTGGCGTGGTGGCGTCCGGACGTTGTTGGATACAGTGTGTGTTGCGTACGGCTGTACAAATCGAGCGAAAAAAGGTACTCTGGGATGAAGTTTCAGTTGTAAGCAAGCATTCGAGCGATGCGATGAAAACTTATCTATATGCCGGAACATATGCTGACAGCCCGCAATCTGTCTCTAATTTCACATTGACGGTCATTCTTTTTTCCTAACCGGTTCGTAAGGACTCAAATGTTCGAAGCACGTCGGGCAGGCTGTTTGACGGGAAGTCTGGAAGCCAAAAGACGGCGATCGCATATGTTACAGGCACTTTTCGCCAAATTGTTTCGACCGGACTAGGCTGCGACCTGGGAGTTCTTCGACTAGCTGTGCTTGACGCATTTGTAAAACACTTGCAAAAACCCAGTCATTACATTCTTGTGCTTGTTGATACCACTGGTGCGGGAGCGCGAATAGAAAATAACGCACCACTTGCTATTCATTGAAATTATATAAATAGGCGAGATTTCGTTATCGGTTGCCCTGTTCGTGCTATAAAAGGGTTAGCTCGCAACTACAAGGTTAAGTAACGTCATTGGGCAATACAAGGACCTGTTTTCTTACATTCGTGCATTTTTTCGTTATATTGTATTTGCTTTATGCAGTGCAGCGATCGAGTAAAACCAGCAGGTCTGAACTGTGCAGTGCTCTTTCCAGCTGCAAATAAAGCGACCTAATTCCAATCGCCCAGGGGTACTCCGGCCGTTAGATGCGTTCAAATTGAAAAAAAAAATTGAAGATGTGACAGTTGCATCACCTATATGGCAGCATTACGAAGAAATGCTTCTTTTCTAAGAAGAGATAAAACAGCTCGAGATGAAAATTCTGCAGCAGAAAAATTGCCCACTAACCAAAAAGAGCGAGGCTTGATCCTCAAGCGATGATAAAGGAGATCAAGGATCAAAAGCTCATGTCTGAGTAGGGCAGGGCGATGTTCACTGCAGCCTTCCCCCATACATACAGCAACCCCTAGGGCACGAAAAGGCCAGAAAGGGACGTATTCCATCCGAGCTGCGGGCGTTTGCGTTAACGCTGCACTTCTATTCTCCATCAGCTTACGAGTATGTACGCGCGAAGTTTAATCGCGCATTGTCAGCAGAGCGCTCTATACGAGAACGGTGTATAGAATTCCATCAAAGGAAATGCTGGCTTCACAGATGAGTCACTGTCTCGAAAAAGCTAGCCCAATGCCGCACAAAAACTCTACTGTACTTTGAGTTGAGGACAAATGAGAAAACACGTTGAGATTGTGGGCGAACTAAACGGTTAGATATGCGGACTTTGGACTGGAATACATGATGACAGACTATGCTCGTTGGCTTAAACTTATGACTTATGCCACTTGGGCGTTTTAATTGATTCATTGACAGGGTAAGAGAGAGCGGCCGAGCCTACGAAATAGTATCGAAAACGCGATCTTTTGAAATAGTGTCGACTGCAAGCTGAATGCCCTTGAAGCACGTCCATGCAAAGCCAAAAACTATTTCTTCTGGAGATTTTGAGCTGTCTGGAGCAAAGTGATGGGCTTTCAAGCTTGACGAAATAATATCCTTCTCGATGAGCATACGAGTCTGGGCTTTGTACCCACATTTATATCCACTCAAAGAAAGTGGCCGAACTCCATATATGCTAAGACTCTGTCACATGCGAATGAAATAGAAACAGAAAATGAATGCCGAGAAGTGAGGTCTGCTCTTACGAGGATAATTATTAAAAAAAAAAAAAGTGATACAGGCCCTTCGGTGTGCATGCTTGCAAGCAAAACGCCAAAAGAAAAAGAATAAAAATGACCGCATCTTATCTGCGATTTCCTTTTTATTCTTGACAACTTCTCCTTAATGTTCGCCATTATAACCATTAAAAACCACGGCGGAAAGACGCGGTCAGCGCGGCGGGCGCGCTTTGGCTTCTTTCTTGCCTATGGCAAGATGGACACCGCTGCGCGCGGCGCGGCTTCACTGCGCCTATTGGTAAGTATAGGCGGCCTCCACTCCAGCAAGCTTTATTTAAACCTCCTTGGGCATAACGATGAATAATAACGTGTAGACTGCTTTTGTGGGAAATAATGGACTAAACGTCCATTGTCAAGCAAGAATTAAGGAACTTTCTTGTGCATAATGATGAATGTGTACAGCTTTTCGCGATATGGGTGCACAGCCTCTTCCATTTACTTAACTTTCGACTGTTGCAGAAAACAAAAACAGGATGGTCGAGCAACCTTGGAGCTCATTGCGTTCTTGATGCCTTTCAACGGCCTGTATGTGGGAGCGAGAATAAAGATCGTTTAAAGAATTGAAGACGTGGGGTGAAATGATTTTCATAACCGAGCAGAGTTAAGTTTGTGAAATCTCCTCACTTTGGTGCAAATTGACTCGAATGTACTTATGTTCAAGTAAATTATTATGTTTACATCGAAACAAGGGCGCGTCTATCGGGTCGTGCATCGCGCCTTCGTGTTTGACCTGCTTTTTTTTTTTTTTTTTGCTAAACGAGAAAATCTTACAGCAGCGGTTCCCAGGAACCAAGTCCTGATAGTATTCAGATATATGTGCACCATTTCTTAGTAGTCTAACAGTGTGGTGCCTCGGAGTTGCATTCTGAGTTTTCACAAATGGTCGGAATATTTGAAGAATACGCCCGTCGTCATAACACGTGGTATTCCCTTTAGGATTCTGTCGGGTTCTTGACCTTAAGCTCGATTTCACCCGTGATCATGTTTGCGGAACATATAAGCTAGGCTCGTAACGCTCAACCCACACAGTAAGCTTGTCAGAGCGGGGAGGTTTATTGTTCGGGCTTGCTTCTACAACGCATTAAATAGTCATGCTGCCACAGAGTAGGCGCCAGCTTTCAGGCACAGGTCACTCGCCTGTATCACTACGGATTACTAGTCTCAGTGGCTGAGATAATTCGCAGAAAAGGAAGGAGGGTTTTCGGGCATACATTGTAGTGCATGCGGCTGCACCCCTGTGTTCGCTGAGACCAATGTGATTTCTCTTACCCGGACGACCGCAACTGTCTCATTGTGGAAGCAGCCCGCATGGCATGTGGAGAATGCCATTGTTAGCCTAATCTAAACAAGAA
>NC_051178.1:124413114-124456238 GCF_013339695.2 Rhipicephalus sanguineus
GGAATTTTTTGGCCAAACCAGAATATTATAGATCAAATGCAGAAATTATTTTTATAAAACTCTCCATAAAACTTACTATCACTTAAAATTTTGTTTTGCCTGTGTACGTAGCGTAGGCTCTAAAATAAAATCCTAAACTTGGCAAAAAGGCTACATTGGTCTATATTGAGACGTCTGTAGCGCCCTAAGGTGGTCCAAGAAAAAATAAGCGGAACAGCGCATACGATTGAGAATCATAACAACTTCGTCCAGAGAAAGTTTAATCAAAGTAATTTTTGTTTTAGTTGAGAAAAGAATTTTTGAAGTTAGTGCCACCATTGCATTGTTCTGCTGCGGGGGCATGCAATACAAACCAACTGATTTTGCGGCATAAAAAGAGAGGCAGTGTATTCATAGCACATTGTTTTCAGTTCCTTTTGTTAGTGCTTTATATTGTTTATTACATATCAAGGTGATAACAAACAGAGGTAAAAATATAAAAATGTCATTGGCTTAGATGCCACAATTCCCCCAATATAATGAATCGCGTTCCTTATTTTAAAGGGGCCCTGCATCCCTTTTTCAGCATGGTCAGGAAGCGCTGCCCATTGGTAGTCGAGGTTCCTAAGAACACGCGAGACAAACATTATATAGTATATAGCGCAGCACGCGGTCTGGAATTTACACTTAAATTCTCAAATTCAGCTAGAAATCGCTCGCTCTTCTCTCGACAAATGACGCCATAAACCCAAGTGACCGCGCCATAACACACAGTCCGCGCCCATTGGCTGATCTGAGCATCGTGAGCCCGGTCATCGTGAGCTGCATAGATATATATCGCGGCCTTCGCCATGTGCCCGCGCGCGCGCTCACACTGAAAGTAAGTCGCGCGTACAAAGAAAAAAAAAAAGAGAGAGTGCTCAAGGTTATGACTCGCGCTGTCGAACGGACGTAGCTTCTTGCTCCCTTGACATCCCGCGGCTCGTAGCTCTGCCGCGTTTGGCTTTGTTGATCGTGACATGCGCGTTTACTTGAAATGTTAAAAAAAAAGTTATCGGAGATGGTTTAGGGGCCCATTAAAGCGTATACTTGACGGATTCTAAACATTTTTTGCGGCAGTAGATTCGTGAGGTAATAAACTCCTCAAATGAAGACGAGAAGACACAGACACAGCGCTCCTTTAATGAAGCCATTAGATGATTATTTGGAAATGCGTTGCAGGGCCCCTTTAACTTTTTTAGGCTTCAAGAGTGTCACGTGACACTCACTCCTTGTTTTTTCTTCCTCCATGCTGATATCCACCCAGATATCATTTATGCCAATTCTTTCCAGTCCACGTACCAACGCAGCATTCAGGGTACGGGGGTGAATATGCGAGTGGAAACTGAAACCATGCTCCGCGCACTCCATCTAAACATTGAAGAAGAGAATGCTATCCTGGTTAAACTGAAGAAACCTAAAGAATCATTCCGCAAACGCGGGCGACACGCGCATTTACGGAGTGATTCGCGTCTACGTTTCCTGCTCTAGACGACAGCGTCACTCCAAAATATCTACACGCAGCCACCCAGTACGCGCAGCACATGCGGCCGACAACACAAACCGTGTCATGAACATCTGCGGTGGTATTTTCTGTCTAACATGCTTAGTCCTAGAAGACAAAGGGAAAGGTCAACGACGAAAAAAAGAAAAGAACCCTTCTTGCTTTGGTCCATAGTACGGTGGTCCATAGTATACTTTCCCAGGGCAAGCTAGGCGTTCACCAGCATGTCATTATCTTCATGTTACCACCTGTCATTTATGTTCGTCACAGTCACGTCGCGCAATACGAATTTTTGTGTCTATCAAGCAATCGAAACGGCCGCGAGCGCATCATGAGCGTGGCATGTAAATCATGCCGTACATGGCCTGCATGTCGTTATTTTCATGTTACCACCTGTCATTTGTATTCGCCATACTCTCGCGTCACGCAATATCAAATTTGGTATATGTCAAGTTAGCGAAACGGCCGCGAGCGCCTCGAGACCATGTCACGTAAATCATACCGCGCATGGCATGCGTGTCATGATTTGTGTCTAGAAGCGGTCACTTCTATTGGTCATAGACTCTTGGCCCACCATAACAATTTTGGTATATATCAAGTTAACGAAACAGCCGCAAGAGCACAAAGTCGTAGGCGGCTAGATAGATAGATACGCTGAAAGTCGCAGAAGTTCGCCAAGAAATCATTTACAATCGTTTGTCCGGCGTGAGCGAGCATGCAGGCGGCGACGTTATTCCTCTTACTCATGGTCTTTCAACGCATTATCAGCTTTTGCTGTTTGTATTCGCGTTGCCGCTGTCGCCACCTCTCTGCTTCTTTAGCTTATTTCTTCGGCGTGGTCACGCTGCGTTGTCTCGCCTTCCCAGCCTTCCCCGGTCTCTCTCAGTTATAGTGTACTAGAATATGCAGCAGCGCCACCCTCTCTCTCCTAGGGCATTTCATACGCTAAAGGCCTGAACACACGTACGCGTTGCAGCGTGTCAGCGCGTGACTTTGACGCGGCGTCGCGCCCTCTCCCTAGGAGAGAGAGGGTGCGCAGCTTCGCGTCACCTCTCTCTCCTAGGGAGAGGGCGCGACCGCCGCGTCAAAGTCACGCGCTGACACGCTGCAACGCGTACGTGTGTTCAGGCCTTTAGCGTATGAAATGCCTCGTGCTTGCTCACGCTTCTTGTGACAGCGCAACGCATGCCTCTCGCGCACGGGCACGAGGAAGTGGGTTGACCTGCGAGGCTTGGGTAAAGACGTGCGTTGGTGGAAGAGACACTTCGCGTGTGGAACGCTCTGGTGGACTCTTAGATTTTGCATCTAGTTTTCCGGGCACAAGTTCGTACATAATAAACAAGTTTTAGAGCGCAGCTATTAGGCGCCCGTTCCTGCGTTGAGCGGCGTCGGCGAAACCGGCAAAGCGAACGCGGAGGATGAAAGACGGTGATAGCGAGGAGAGCGCGAGCAGGGAACGACAGGTATCGCGGCGCCACGGTAGTGTGCACCGTCGTGCGGTCTCCGATGACGTCAGGTACGCGGCGAGGGCGTCCACCATATACGCAGGGCTGGGCAAAGATACTTTGCAATTGTATCGCGATACGATACAAGATACTCAGGCAAGAAGTATTTGAAATACAGATACAAAATACCGCAACGCTGATTGTATCCGATACGATACATGCCAATTGTATCTTAAGATACTTCGATACATTCGCAAATTTGTTATTATATATCTAGATAAGGTAGCACTAAACGCCTATGCACAAAAATATTCGCTTGAAAATTTATTCACTGCCACCAATTTTGTTTCATTTGAATGAAATGTCTGTTAATATCTCAAAAGCTTTGTATTTCTTGCTCAAGGCATATTAGTTTTATTCCGAAACAACTTATTGGCATTGCTTTCGCTAATTGCGGTTTTTGCTTGTAGCTTTTGTAATTGGTGGCAGTCGCTGCTCTGCTTGCCGACGAGCTTGCGGTTTGCCATCTAATCACAAGAACTTCAATAAGAAGCATCCGCGCGATGGTGCCAATAGCACTGGGGAGTTCTACCTTGCCTGTAAACATATTACGGCCTTCGCAATACCGAATCACCGGGCAGGTATACAGCAGTAGGAACGCTGTTAGCGACATTCTTTAAAACGCATTGTGTTTACGTAGAGGATATAAAACTGCAATGAGTTTTACATTCTTCTTATCTGCTGGCGTAAAGCGTTCGTTAGCGACGTACTCAGTAATGCGCAATGTTTTTAACAATTTTTTTAATTTTTTTTTTTCTACAAGAGAACATGTGCAGCCCAGAAACGTCTCAGACGCATTGTACAGTTGCACAAAACGCCGCAGGACACTGCCGCTATTCCCACTATATTGACACTTCTATATCTCCAAGTACCTGGGGATCAGTAACAGTAAAAACATTTAGGAAGCCTAAAAGAAAGGAAAAGAAATATATCAACAACGCGTTGCTTCGGTCTAGTTGGTAATTCATAATTACAAGTTTTATAGCGCCTTGTGTAGAAGTTCCGCGCTATAAAACTTGTAAATATATCAAGCTTAGTAAAATAGAAAAGCGGTTCCGTATCAAACACAGTGAATAAGCATAGAAACCGATACAGGCGGCACCCCCAAGAGCTAATAATAATTGTTGCGTTTGAAGTACCAAAATCACGGTATGATTATGAGAGACGCCGTAGTGGAGGGCTCCGGAAATTTCGACAACCTGGGGTCTTAAAGCCTAACACGGGCCTTTAGCATTTGCCTCCATCGAAATGCGGCCGCCGCGGACTTTCGGGTCAGCAGTTAAGCGCCACAACACTCGACCACCGCGGCGGGTAACCCCTAATAGCTGTGGCAGTTAAGCATTTAAGGTAAGACCACAGAAAATTCAGTGCCTATGAAAAATAGCGCAAAAACCACTCGTTGGGACGCTCATGAGAAGAACGGATCATTTTGTGGAACAGTGTCTCCCCACTCTCCTTTGCCAACATCCGTAAGATGGCTCCTAATAATTTACGATTATAATGCAAACTCAATTTGCTATTTTACTACGTAGTAAGCAGAATTTTTGTTGATGTATACTCCAGGCACGCGCAGATTATTACATATATTTGTCCTCAACATCGCCCTTGACACAACAGTAAACTCAACCTCCCCGCCTTTCTTTTATTCTTATTCTCTCTCAATTGGAATATATGTACACAAACAGTAGCAGAAATGACGCAGCCAGTTAAAAGTAGTAATAAAGCAGAGAGCTTACCTTGGCAGTACCTTAAAGGCACATTGCAGTAAGCAGACGGGAAAAAAACAATACAGACACATCGGTAATGTATGGGATGGAAAAGGACAGCTTAGAAAGAGCTTGTGCTAACAATCAAAGTATGATTTTAAGAACTCATTGAATAAGAGAAAAAGAGAGGTACGCCGATATAGCTTCTGTTAGCTGAATGTTTGTTCTGTTAGATGCAGAATGGGCACCGGTGGTTCTATAGATGTTAGAATCTTATTTGCATATAAGTCAATCTCATTGCATATAAGACAAAATTACATCCACGAGGTCCTTCAAGATGCCGGTGTGTGAAATCCACGAGACACAATTCAACCCCATTCTTGCATTCTTCAGACTTCGTAACGATGCACAATGCAACAGATACTTCGATAATGACACTACAGAGGTACCAGAATTTGTGCGAAAGACGCCGCACACATTGGAGTGCGTCGCACAGGGCAGTCACTGAGAGCCAAGTGTCATGGCACTGATCCAACTAAAAAGAAAAAAAAAAACAAGAAAGCGAAAGGTCTGTTGGGCGTAGACGTTCGCGCGCTGGTCTGTCGAGACGAGGCGAGCGCTACCACGTGATTCTGCTCCATGAATAGGGACGCTCAGAGCTCATCGCCTTCATTCGCTTGAAAACTCTGGCGGAAAGATAAAAAATGGTGTCACTGCCTTTAGTTTAATTGTGGCGGCTTAGTGGCAACAGTATCAGATTGGGAAGCGGAGTTCAGTCAGCGTTTATTGTTTCGCACGATGGAATTGCGATCGCAGTATCTTGTATCTTAAGATACACGATACATTATTCAATGTATCGAAAATACAGATACTGATACACGTTTTGCGAGACGTATTGCGATACAGATACAAGATACACAAAGAGTATCTAAGATAGTATCTAAGATACATGTATGTTCGATACTGCCCAGCACTGCATATACGGAAACAAAGCGCTGTATGAACGGAGGCCTGTCTGCGGCGGCTGTTGTGGAACGCGCCCACGCGCTGCCTTTCGCGGTCTCCCGGTTAGCGAGGCAGTCGCGCCTCAACTTATCGGAAAATCAAAACACCTAAACAGCTGCGCTCAGAGTGCGCATTAGGCAGTACACTCTTAAAAAAAGTTAGAAAAGAGCTTGTAGCCACGAGCAAATAGTAACAGCAGCTGTTACTAGCTTTCTTGGACCATTACTAACTTTTTGCTAACTTTTTACTACCTACGTCAGCAGACACTTAAAAGTTGCAACGGTTACTACCTCTTGCGTACTGTTACTAACTTTTTGACATGTACCTGTTAAACGAATCTTAGAAGTTATTATTACGAGCTTTTTACAACTTATTAGTTCACTGAGACGAGATTAGTAAGCTTAGTACCCCGTCTTGGGTCTTGTATATTAGACCATGTTTAGACGACATTACGCAAAGTAGACATAACATATTGATCGTCTTAATATGCTTGATTAAAAGTCCTACGCTACGTTACCTCGCACAACTAATAAAATTGTACGCTATATAAATATAGGCGCATAGCATAACTAAGCTATTTATCCTAAAGCCTATAGCTGCTCACCGGAATCAGCTGCGCACCCCAGAGGTAGGGCTATAAATACTCCTAAAACCTCTTATGAATTATACGTGTCGCGCAGCCTTGTCGTTGTGTATGTGTGCTGTTCTGATTCATGATATACTGTGCATAATTACCTAATGATATATCGCAATGTTGATGCTCGCGATTTTGACCGTTATAAAAACAAGAGACTCGTGAGGCAAAATGATCACGGTTACTGAATTTTTTTTTGTAGTAACCGTTACTACCTATTTTACTAGTTAGCAACGAGAAGGGTAGTAACGGCTACTAAGTGCGTTTGTAACGGCGAGGATAGTAACGGTTACTAACCCCCCCGTTACTAACCGCACTTACTAACAGGGTAGTAACAGTTGTGACAAGTAGTTAGTAAACCGAAGTTAGTAAGTACTACAACCTTTTTTTAAGAGTGTATCGTAATAATCGGTGAATTTTTGTTTATATTTTTGTCTACATACGGACGCCAGCAGCCCAGATACTCCCCCCCCCCCCGCCCTCTCAGGAGCACATGGGCTACATACAGGTAAACAGCTTCGCCGTAAGAAAAATCAGCGGTTGTTCCGTGTACTAATACAACCGATGAGCGAAGCTCCTTAGAAATGGGACGCAAACGACTATGTACGTTTTGAAACTGTTTATTGCGCCGCGCGCCTTGTTTCTTTAGGAGCGAAGCTCCTTAGGCCCGCACCCCGCCGTCGAAGCTCCCTTTTCTTAAGCATCGCTTAAGGTTGCAGTGACCGGTGATTTAAAAGGAAATGTTTAGGCCTTGAGCGGTTTGGTTCTAGCGCACCAGAAATTCGAGGTTAAAGGAAATGCGCTCTGTGCACAACTGGTTATAATAATCGTCTTCACTTTCACCACCTTTATCGTGGATTGTAAAATGACAACCATCATTCTAGCGCACTATACGGGCGCATTGTCGAAGGTAGTAGCAGACGCTCTCCCCACCTGGCGCCAGCGCAAAAAGACAATGAAACGCTGCTAAACGCTGTGCGCGGCGTTCCGTCGCCGCCGTCGAAGCTCTCCGACGCACAACCGCTCGCACCCCTCCCCCCCTGTCTCCCTCTTCCTGCGCTGCGCGCCGCACACTCACTCGCTCAGTTGTTCCCGCCACCGAGCGCAGCAGACGCTCTCCCCGCCCGCTCCCCACCCTACCGCCTTCATGAAAGCCAGCAGCGAGATCAGGCGCTAGTCGTTTGCGTCCCATTTCTAAGGAGCTTCGCTCATCGGTTGTATACATACACAGAACAACTGCTAGTTTTTTTGTTTTTTTTTTTTTCGCCGCGCGGTGTTTCGTCTTTTTGCGCCGGCGCCGCATCTATATGTTGCAGGGAGCATCGACGGCGGGGTGCGGGCCTAAGGATTTTCGCTCCTAAACAGAAATTGTTTTATCTAGGAACCCCCCGAAGGCCCCTACAACGATGTTTGGGCATTACAAAACAAGCGTAGAGCGCGGGTCATTTGGTGGCGATAGCATCTGCATACTGCAAAACACCTGCATGGCGCGAACACCGCGTGGCTGCTGCATTGACGAAATAATTTCAAAATTAACGTCTTCAGTGCCGGCGACACCTTTTTCGGTACCTGCTGGCCTTTTAATAAAAAAGCAATTAAATCCTGCCTGCATTTTATACACTTGCTGGGCAAGAAGTCGGAATTGCCAATCCTTGCCTAAAGGGCCTCACTGGAGGGGTCGTAAGTATTAGTGCAACGGCATTATGCAACGTGTTTTCAATGATTATGAAAGCTGATGTGGAGGAGAATAAGTGGACAAAGTTTAAGAAATATAAAAAATGGGTTTTTTTTTTAATTGTCGTCAGAAGTTTTCATTGTCCCGTGTTTTCTTTAACTTAGCCCGATCATATCTCTTTACTGAAAAGTTATATAAATATAAGATTCGGCAGTGTGGTAGATAAGCATGCGAAGAACGTAATGCGCAATTTTTGTCGCTCTGCTACAAGGATTTTTCGAGATAAAGACCTTCAAAGTAAAGAAAATAACGTTTCCTGGGCCAATTTTGAGGTTTTTTTTATAAAAACATCTACACTACACATCAAAACTAAAAATACCTGAGCAGAAGCAAAAACATGCATATATTTAGTTAAAGAAATTTCAGCTACCTAACTTTAATATATTTTGTGCAATTCATAACGAAAGTTGGCCAAAACAGCAGAGCGGACGAGCGCTCCACTCCACCCCTTCGTCATTATTGATTTCCTGTGTTCGAAAAAATTTTTGGCGGCAAAACAAATTGCGGATCTCTTCTTTCCACTCATCAGGCAATAATATATAAAATCTTGAAAATAAATTTGAGAGGTCGACCAGCCATCGATTGTTCGATCTTACGTGGAATCACCCATATGGCGTTTTATGTAACAAGAACCAAGGATTTCAAAGAAACCAACCTATGGTTTGCTGTAATCTTGCACTCGTTAGGGTATTTTTTTATATTGCACCTAACAGGTAATTAACTAAGGCCAATCATGCAAAATTTTTAACATTCACTGTAGGGCCTAGTACATTTTGTTGTTGTTAGAGGGCATTCCAAAATGGTCGATCCAATTTTTTTTGTGGCAACGTACATGCTACGGGGCAATTTCTTCCGGCCAGGGGCGTAGCCAAGGAGGGGGGGGGGTTCAACCCCCCCCAAAATTTTTCAATTTTGCTTGCGTATATATACACGCACACATACAAACGCACGCACGCACATACATGAAGTATGGTTGAACCCCCCCCCCCCGAAAAAAATTCCTGGCTACGCCCCTGCTTCCGGCATTCACGAAGGCCTGTGAAATATGAAATAAGTCTAAGTGAAAGCGCTCATGTGCAACCATACTGCGGCTACTCTCAAGCATAGGCGTGCGCAGGGTTCCCCATTAGGGGGGGGGCAAAGGTTCATCGCAGCGCCCCCCCCCCCACCCTACTAAGTCAATGTATGGGGAAGACTGCGCCCCACCCCCCCTCTTAGGTGACGAGAAGGATCAATGTACGGGTCGGATTCTGCGCCCCCCTCTTAGATGATTAGGGGGGGGGCGCCCCCCCCCCTGTGCGCACGCCTATGCTCTCAAGCATACTTCGGGAGAAACACCTGAGCGCATTGTCAGAAATGCTGACGTGCTGTGAAGCCGACGCCTAGAGCCGCAGCGACTCATTTTGCCAAGGAACTTTATTGCAGTGCTGGACAGTATCGAATATACATGTATCTTAGATACTCTTCGGGTATCTTGTATCTGTATCACGATACGTCTCACAAAACGAGTATCTGTATTTCCGATATATTCAATAATGTATCGTATATCTTAAGATACACGATACCGCTATCGGAACACCACCGTGCGAAACAAAATCACGTCATTTCCCGCTAAAGCGGACCATGATGTGATGCGAAGCAGCGTTTTGGCATGTCGAGCCCGCGTTTCAGAGGGGAAGTGGGGAGGAGGGGGAATGTGGGAGAGGGAAAGTGGAGAGTAGGATGGGAGAAGGGAAGTGGAGAGGAGAGTGGGAAAGTGTAAGGGAAAGTTGAGAGGTGTGTGGAGAGGGTTCGCGCATGCGCAGTGAGGGTGGTCACGCCGCACACCACCACCACCACCGGTTTGAACTCCGCCATAAGATGCTTCGCATCTAATATCGCTGGCTGAACTCTGCTTCTCAAGCAGGTACTGGCGCCACTAAGCCACCTGAATAAAACTAAGGGCGGCGACA
The DNA here is from genome assembly GCF_013339695.2 of Rhipicephalus sanguineus. NCBI lineage: Eukaryota > Metazoa > Arthropoda > Arachnida > Ixodida > Ixodidae > Rhipicephalus > Rhipicephalus sanguineus. The sequence continues at coordinate 124,423,174 of NC_051178.1, forward strand.
TAATTTTATTTTTCCGCCAGAGTCCTCTACTGAGGGCAGGCGACGAGGTCGAGGTCTGCGCGTCCCTATTGGTGGAGTAGAGTCATGTGGCAGCGCTCGCGCAGTCTCCACACAAACAAGCGCGCGAACGTCTACGCCCAGCCCACGTAGCTTTTTTCTCGATCTTTTTTCTTTTTAGTTGTCAGTTCCATGACACTTGCTCTTAGCCACCGTCCTGCGTCGCGTACTCTAATGAGTGCAGGCTTTATTACGCAAATTATTATGCCGCTTTCGCGTCTTAATTGAAGATTCTCTTGCGTGGTGCTTCGTGACGAAATCTGAAGCATGCAAGAACGAAGTTGCCTTGCGTCTCATGGCTTTCACACACCAGCTATTTGAAGCACCTCGTGGATGTAAGTATGCTTTACATGCGATGACACTGACCTATATGTAAACAAGGTTCTAAGAACAATAGATCCACCGATACCGATGCTCGACCTAGTAGAACAAGCCTTCACCTAACAAAAGATATCTCGGTGTACCATATTTTTTTTCGTGCTATTTATATATTCAAAGATTTTTTTAGATAATTTGATTGTTAGCTCAAATGCTTTCTTAGCTGTCCTTTTGCATTCCGTATATTACCTAGGTCTCTTTTATTGTTTTTTTTTTCGGTATGGTCGCTGCAATATCTGTTTTGTAACGTGCTGCCAAAATAAGCTCTCTGCTTTATTGTTACTTTTAAATGTCTGCGTTATTTCTGCTACTATTTGCACATTTATACTTCACTTGAGTTTACTGTTCTGCGAAGGCAATTTTGAAAACTAATATATAGTTATGTGGGCGTGCCTTGATTACTATACAGTAATATTATTTGAGTTTTAATGTCCCAAAGCCATGTTATGATTATGAGAGACGCCGTGGAGGGCTCCGGAAATTTCGACCACCTGGGGTTCTTTATTAACGTGCACCTAAATCTAAGTACACTGGCCTCAAGCATTTTTGCCTCCATCGAAAATGCGGCCAGGATTCGGTCCCCTGACCTTCGAGTCAGCAGTTGAGCACCATAACCACTAGACCACCGTGGCGGGTCTTGGGTAGACAGTACCAAACATTCTGCTTATCGCTTAATAAAGCAGTGAAATTGAGTTCGCATTATAATAATGGAAATTATTAGGAGCCATCTTAAAAGATGTTAGATGGGGGATTCGATCGGGAAACACATACCAAGTGCTCCGTTTTTCTCAGGAGCGTCCCAACAAGCCGTTTCAGGCAATTTTCCATAGGCAATGAATTTTCTATTGTCTTCTATTAGTTCAGTAAAGAGTTTCATTTCTACAGTTTGACTGCCGCCATATTAACAGTCACTATACCATGTGACAATACAATACATCTGAGACGTTTCCAGGTTGCAGATGTTCTTTCGTTTAAGAAAAATTGTTCAAAGATTGCACGTTAGGGAGTATATCGATAACAAACGCTTTATACCAGCAGATACACAGAATATGAACAGCCATTGCAGTTTTATGTCCCCTACGCATACACCATTCGTCACTAAAGTCGCTTCCAGCATGGTTGCTGCTGTGCACCTGTCCAGTGATCAGGTATTGCGTAGTGGTAGTTTACGGACAAGGTAAAACTCCACACCGGTATTTGCACCGTCATGCAAAGGCTTCCTATTGCAGTTCTTCCCGGCAAGTTGTTTCGGAATTGAACCCCGATAGGTTGTTTCAGAATTGAACTAATGTACTTTGAACAAGGAAGACAAAACTTTTAAGATACTAAAGACATTTCATTCAAATTAAACAAAATTGGTCAGAGTTAAGGAATTTCAAGCAGAGATTTTTGTGCATTGGTGTTTGCTGTTGCATCATATGGACATATAATAACTAACTTGCAAATGTATCGAAGTATCTTAACATACAATTGGCAAGTATCGTATCGGATACAATTATCGCGGTAGTATCTTTATCTTTATCTGTATCTCAAGTACTTCTTGTCCGAGTATCTTGTATCACATCGCGATACAATTTTAAGCTATCTTTGCCCCCAGCCCTGCTCTATCGTGCCTCAAGTCTCTTTTATCTGTGCATGTGTGTGTGTCTATATATATACAGCTGCCAAAAGTAATCTGCAATGTAAATGTATGCTAGCAGTATTTCATAGTTCCTTAGGTGCAGTTCAGCTGTGCGTGCTCCATTAACTAACAAGAGAACGTCACAAGACAAAATTTACAGCAGCTTCTTTATTTTATGGTGGCAGAGGACACAGCTACACAGTATGAAAGCATTCGGTGAATCACTTGAAAAAAAAAAAAAAAAAGAGAGAGGGGAGGAACTTGCACTAGCACAAGGTGTGTACTGATGAAAGAAATTGCAGATTGACGTGATTAGACCCGGTTTGTTAACACACATGTGTCAACAGCCTTTCTTTTCTTTTAGGACGTGCACAGGTTTATCCAAAATTCATCACGATAGCTTACCAACAGCCGCATGCTTGGCAGCTCGGATATTACTTACAATGAAGACAATGATGATGAAAACAAAAAAGTACCCCATCTGTCCTTACCAAATCAACATAACTGGGGCCACAATGTTCACAACTGCAATGCAAAAAAAAATGTGCGATGGTTACGAAAAAGAAGGAAAATTCAGGATTAGAGAGAACAGTGCCATGAGAAAAGAAAGAGTACGCCCGGTTTGGGCAAAACACAGAAGGGCCGGCTAAAGCCTGAATAGCACAGGGTAGCCAGTGGCGCCATCTTCAAAGGAATCACTGCTTGTGGACATGAGCTACTACAGGGTTGCACTTTAGAACACATGCCCGCAAGAGTGCAGCAGAAACAGAATATCCAGCGAAAGATGAAGATGGCAGAGGGAAGAGACTAAGCTGCGGTTGTTGGGTGGACTGCTTAGAATTCTCGACGGTGGTACTTGTCCGGGTCGAAGTAGGACGTTACAACCACACGGTTGCTGAATTTGCGCCCCGTCAAGCTCTGCTGTGCCTTCTGGCAGTCGATGACAGAATTGAACTCAACGTAGGCCTGGAATAACACAAAGGGACAACATGCATGTATATAGAGTAAAACCAAAAAATCACATCCTCTATGGTAGGTTAACAAAGGGTAGTGCTTTAGCACCAACGAAGAGTGTTGAATGTAACAAAGACAACAGCTTTTAATGTCTCCAAGTGGCAAAAGTAAGGTCGAAGCTTTAAGACAGCTGCTTTGAAATAGCCTCTAAAATGTTCACTTTGCTGAACACCCTGTGAAAAATATGGCCACTTTTGAAGACAAACAAAACCAATGCCCAGAGAATGCAGGAGTGCTGCTTCAACATGAAAATGCAGAAGAAAAGCCAAGGGGAAACTCACCTTTCCGCAACCAGGCACTTCGACACCATCAATTGGTCGGGGTATCTCAATGCTTTTGACGACGCCGTACTTGTTACATTCCTCATGAATGTCCTCAAGAATGTCCTCATACTCCTCTTCATCCTTCAGCTCTTCGGGGCACACAAGGTTCATGAGGCACAGCACCTCTGTTGGAGGGCCTGCGCCACCCTGAAGCTGCAAACCTGGTACTTGAATCTGCACTGGGGCTTGCTACAAAAAAATAAAGCAAAATGAAAAGCGTTGAAGTGAGGATTACACTTGTTTTTTATACAAAGAATATGCGAAGAAATCACAGAGAAGAGAAATCGATTCTTGAAACTCACGTTCATTTGACTGTTCTTGGCACCGACACTAGCTCTTTGCACAATCAGTTTCTTATCACCAAGTTGCATTCCATTGAGTCCCATAATGGCCTGAAAAGTGAGAGCATGCAATGAACCACTGTAATGCCAAGTCGTTGCTTACGACAGCTCACTAAGTGAATGCCTGGTAGGCACATTATTCAGTTTGCAGCCTTGTTGTGGCCATGTGTCTTTTTAACTGCACAGGAGGTAGGGGCAACAATGAAGCAAACACAGATCCAATCTTGAACAATGAATGTTCTAAATCATTTCTATGGCTACTATTATGCTGTGCCCCACTCTTTCTATGCAAAAGCTTGTGCCATATTTTGCAGGATGCCCTCAAGCTATGAGACTAAGATTCACACTGCCACCATACCTGCTAGCCTATGTGCTTTAAAATTCATCATGACAGCAGAAATGACAAGTTACTGCTTTACACCCGCACTTACCGATTTTGTTTGCTTAAGTAGTTTTTTTTAACAAACCTGCTAAAAAAAAAAATGTACCACTCTGTTGTCCTTCCATCTTTGGTGGACTTCCAAAGTATTGCCGTCCTTCCTTCCAGCACCATTTTCCAGCCCTTTCTTGCGAACAGCTCTTAGAACTTGTAAAATTTGACACAGCATTCGTACGTCATAAAAAGATCCCAAATCTGTAAGCTCTATGAAAATTTCGAAGACATGACAGGCATGCTGCCACTCTTTACGAATAGAACTTGTGAGAGCAGTCCCCGGCTACTCTGGTGTGTGTTCTGAATGCTGTACACCCATTGCAGTTGCAGCCTTGAAGAAGACAAGACTGCTTGTCGAAACGTTGGCTCCAGAGGCACATCATTATGCAGCACATGATGAGGACACCAGATCCCATGCTCGTAGGTTAAATTTCTCATGGTAGGTGGGGCACACATCTCGGTGCTCTGTCCCTTTGTCTCGAGGAAGTAAGCCATGGCTATTCAGAGTGGCCGCTCAATGCAAACTTTGGCAGACAGAATGTATAGTGTGGTTGAATTCTGACTAAGACAAAGGCAACGGAAAGAAACGCGCTTCCATGTGGCATAAAATGTCCACAAAATCAACACACTAAATCTAAAAAGGGAGGGCGCGAGGAACATTTAGTACAGAAAATAAAAGGGTAACATGAGTAATAATTGGGTGACATCATCATCAGCCAATTAATATTCAATGCAGGACAAACGCATCTCCTTTCAGCGATCTCCATAGTGTGCCTTCCAAGCATTTGGAGCTGGGAGCGATCTTTCCCAGCACCACACATTTACTGCAGGATGCTTGCAATGTCGAGATAAGGACACTTCTCAATGCAATGCTGACAGTTGTGCAGGGGGTTCAAATGCATGGCCCACCATGGAAGGGACCATGTACAAACTTTCAACGCAGAGAGCGCACAGGCTTCCACGGAAATGTGGGTGGTACCAGAGGCAGCAGAAAGCCCTACAGCTAACTACCGTGTACACACCTGGTCCGTTGTAGCAACCTCCACGTACTCGCAAAATGCATAGCCCTTGGAGAGTCCAGTAGCGCTGTCTTTCACAAGATTGAATGCACGTAGTTGTCCAAATGACATCAAGAGCTCCCTGACCTGTGGGATGTGAAAAAGGAGCAAGGAAAGGTGCAGCAAAAACAAAGTGGACATCAGTGAACACAAATCCTGCTTTATGACACAAGCTGACCCCCCTCAAAACTGATCAAATTGATGCTTCCATTAGAAAGCATATAACTGCTTTAAAAATGCACTTCTGCTCCTAATATCACGAAGGCACACTGCAAACAAGAGAACCGAGAGGGCTACATGTTCTCTCTTGACAGCAAGCAAATTGCTAATTCACAGAAGATGCTGCCAGGTGTGTGGTGTGCAGCTAAGAGCCTTGCATTTTCTAGGCAGCCAAGCATTATCTGCCTGCCCCAGAGTGAAGAAATGAACGTTAGTATCCATCATTTCTACCTCAACCCCATGCTGATAGCAGTGATTGTTGCCAGCCAGCTCCCTAATGCAAGATGCATTTGGCACAGAATGCAGTTGGTACATTGAAAAAGCAGCAACCACATGCAACACGACGATAAAGTCTAATTTTGATTTGGGAAATGCTCTGTCAGCGCATCCATTTTGCAACATGCAGCACAGCACTCTCAACCAATTATTGTCGTTTTTATGTGGTTGGTGCAGGGAGTCTTATATGTTCTAAGGTTACCAGAACAAAACTGAGTGCTGCATGTATGCACCATTGTAAGAGGACAACAAGGATACCAGAAGTTTCTCATCTATTGGCATGAATTCTTTCAGTTCAAGTTGAGTGCTAGGTTCAAGTTTCTCCAGAGCAGTGTTTTACCTATGTCTGCAATTCATTTTATTAGACTATTTCTAGCACATAAGTTAACTGCAATATTTCCCAGTATGTAAATGCAGTTCATTGTGGCTGCTACTTTCTTGAGAATGGTGTCTTCAACACTTTTTCAACATGATCTGAAGATGCTGCTGATTTGTAATCAAGGCTCTTGTGAACATTTGAGCCATTATAGCACTGCATGTGGCAGGGAATTTACATTTACGTTTCAAAGACAGCGATAGCTCACTTTTCTCAGCAAATTATGTCAATGACGCGCCCGACTACGTTATTGGAGGGAAGGATACGGCCACTGGCCGATTTGATAATCGCAAGGACATGCTCAAATCCATGACGCGTGCCGACCCAGCTTCTTGCCCCATTGTCACGACGGGTCACACTGCGTGCACGACAAGCCACACTGCGTGCAACACATAATCTCTCCTGCAGCACTCGCAGCAGTCGACAAAACGCACAGAAGTTAGTGTTGGCTACCCAATCGCAAGTATAAACACCTCTGATGCCTGCACTTGAGATCCAATGTTCCCCACAGGTTAATGAAAAGGGGGAGGGAGAAAAAGTGGTAGTGAAAAATGAAGGTGCTAGAGGAGGCTTGTAGCAAAGGGCTAGGAAGAGATATTGATATAATGCAATGGTCTTGTTGCATGCCACCACCTGGCAACTGATTAAGATACCCCTCCCCAGAAAACAAAGGCTTTATGCTCCAACTCCACTCCTGTAAGCAGATGTCCCTGCAGCATGCAGCTGCAGCCTAATTTCCCAATCAGTAGAAAACTGCCATTGGATTCTGCCGTAGCAGCAGAATCCAATGCTCCATTTTTGTCCGATGTGTATTCCCAGGAACTGGGATCACCAGGGCATAGGCTACACGGCCAATGGGAATTTCTGCTCTGTTAATTCTAATTTAATAGATGATTTTGCAGGTCGCAAAGCGCTACAAGGTGGAACATTCTATTAGAGGCTATGCTCTCAGGCTATGTGGGAATTCAGCGTTTGTCGCAAATATGGTATCCTGGGCACTTCCACCCTCAATTGCACACAAAATTTAAAAAACGGAAGGGCACTTGAGCTTCGCTTTCAAGAGTAGAACGCGATAGTGTAATCGGACCGTGTTTGTATCGCATTCACAATCTCTAGCCTGCCCTTGCTTCTCGGTCAACACCTAAACCGTGCTGCAAGGAAAGCCAAAGTGCGGATGTGTGTTGGCTCCTATATCCCCGCATGCGGTGCGACAGAACAAGGAAAGCGCGCCCATGGGCCCTTTGCGCCATCTCGTGGGATTTCTGTTGAGCTGCTGAAGAACCTCCGAGATGTGCCTACCACCAACGCTAAATGCTGTATATAAATAGCTCGTTGTTAGTAAGCTAGAGAATATATGCGTGGTGGCCAAGCGGCTAAACGCATCACGCCACGGAGCGAGGGGTCGCAGGTTCGAATCCCCGGTCCCACTCGAACCAAAGATTTCTTTAATTATTTCTTTATTTGCATCTACCTTGAATTTTCACTCACGGACAATGCTGATTTTCACTCACAACCAAAGACACCGCCGCCGCCAACACCGGAATTTCTGCGAAACTAGATCTTTAGCACTATCGCGTTAACAGTGCAAATGGAAGATCAGTAAGCACTAAGGAAGCCTATGCACACTTTGCTGTTGACACAGACTGTTGACTCTGAAGCAATTTGTCAATATTCATAAAACTGCCACAGTGATCTGGTTAAACATTTATTGGTTTGGCCTGGCACTAATTCTCCCAACATTTGTCTCTATTACATCCTCAATGGCGTCCTCACTTATTACTCTTACATGAGTGGACCACAGGTTGATTTGAGAGTTCTCTAACCAAAAAAAAATTCTTCTAAACTAAGAAGACACCTTTTAAATATGACTGCAATGATAAGGCAACAAAGTTCTAAGGTTCCTCCAGAAAAAAAACTGCCCCTGAATGCATTAACTGGCTTTTCAGTTCAGCCTGTTCCTTCTGATAATTACCTTGCCCCCTAAAGCTATAATATATCATGCACCATCTGGGCCACCAAAAGACAGAGAAAATTTACATTTTACAAGCTCCAGTGGCTGCCTCCTGCACAGGTCTTAACACACAAGAGGCCTAACCACTCTTATTTCAAGGCATAGTGCAATGCAGTCCAACGTTGCACCCAATAAATTGATGCTTTCACCCTAAATATGAAATGAATTAAATATCTAATTTAATCTGAGCAACATGGACTAACACACTAGAAGAAGGAAAGTGTACGCACAAAGTACTGACTTCCAAATTATACCTTGACATCCTACTGCTTTATACATTTGCATGCAGATATATAAATATAAATGTAATGGAAAGGCAGTGCTCCGTGTGTCGAGTTTATCTGGCCATTCCATACCACGAAACCTTACAAATGTGCAAGTTTGGTATTCAAAAGATACACTCAGCTTCCAAACAGGTGTGTTGAACAACCAGTGATTCTGCAGAATTCGAATAAGGTGAACTAAAGAAAAAAAAAAGCTTTTAAAAGAAGGAGGACCTAGATTTTGCCCTCGGCAGCTACTGTAGAATGTCAACAGCTTCTCCAACAATTAACTGCACTAGATATTGAGCCCAATCCTCCACATTGTAGACGGGTCCATGCTTCTACAGTTAGAACCTGAAATAATCGCAGCTCCATCAATTTATTTTTACACTATTATCTATGAAATTTAAAAAGTACACCTTTTCAGAAACATTACATGTATTGTTTTTAATAATAAAAGAGAACAATTGCGAGGACCAGAGTCAGAGCATTCGCCCATACTAACAATCCTTGCGAATTGCAATTTTACACCAAATTCAGGCAATATAGGCCAGCCTCTGCACTAATCACAAATTCCTCCCACTGGCAACTAAAGCTTTAAACACTGCAAACAGTCCACAACAAATTCAGCAATGCCCCAATAACGCTATTGCGCAGATCTAATACACGTCACCTGCCCTCCAGATTGCTGTTGCACCAAAAGACGGCTGCAAAGAGCACACTAAAGGGGAGATTAGTCTAAAAATAATAACAGATATTCTGCCTTTAAAGGTGGAGCTTGTCCTTACATGAATTTGCAGCCTTAGCATTAGCCTTTTACACTTGGACGGTGCACCTTAGCATGCACATCTTTTGGGACCATGAAATGCACATAAGAGCCCCTTTCCCAAGCAAGGCAGAAAAACCTCTAGCACTGTTGGCAAATAATGAATTTTCAGTAGTTCTGCCAGACTGAAGCAACAAGAACACAACATTCTGTTGCTTTGGTCTGAAAGACTGCTCGGTTGCCAAAAGTATTTGGCTGAAGTGTTGCTCAGTGTGACAACGCTTTCAAATAACTACCCATAGACTGTCCCACAATAACGAGCACTGTTCTGGCCCCTCGCGAAGCACAGAAGGTAATGGAGGGCAGGTTCGGTGCAGCTCTGGCTATGCAGCAATCGCGTGACAGTGTGCCTTTAAAATCAACGCGTGACAGTTGCCAGCTTGGCAGTTATGACAGCAAGAGTACTCGACGGCATCGCCATCCGTGCCACCACCGTTGCTTCGTCCTGTAAAGAGGCCGTCCCCGACGAGAGCATAGCTTAAACTTGCCTGCCAAGGGCCTCACAATTAGTGGCAGGGGGGAACAGCGAGCTGTGTGCGACTCGAGATTTGGTTTAGCAACTATGAAGAGGTAATCACCCTCCCAACCTTTGCTACGAAATCCAAAAAAAGAATGGGGGAGGAAAAAAAGAGAAAAAAAGAAGGAGGTGAATGAGTACAGAGTTTCTCCAACCAACGATTACTAACACTACAATTAAGGCGCTTGGCTACACACGCACACACACAAGTACATGCACAGGTATGACTACAAGTCCCACACTCAAAGCCACAAGATTTCCATTTTGGAAACAATCAATGCATTACCTCTATTGCCAATCAGATCTTAAGTTTTAAGTGACCTAGTTGGCAATGTAGGTGAGATTTAAGGCACACATTGAGTGAACCAAGGCCATCACTGTGAGAACACATCTTGCTGCTTATTAGCCACATGCACTTTTACATATCTGTTCTGTGCCAGACAAGGACAAATTTTTCTTCAACTAAGAAGCTTTCCTTTCTGAGAAATCCGTATAGATTTCCTTATGGCTTCATGCTACAAACGCGTGGTTGTCAATTATCCCTTTCATAACCCTTCTGCCACTTTGCGGGATTCCGTAGAACTCATTTGCAACCCTGAAAGGTATGCATCATGTAGATCACTGCAAAATCTTGAAGCCCTTCATTTCACTGGAGTTTCTGTGAATGTTTCTCACTGAGAAAGCTGTACCGGCTTCCTTTAAAGCTTTGTGCTACTAACGGGTGGACACCAATTTTTCCCCTTGATTATCTTCCCTCCAGCTAGCGAACCTGGTATGCCATGCAGCAAGACTGTGCAAGTAAATGTCACAGTGGCTGTGGTGTAACTAAAATTTTATATGAATACCAATGCTGGACTTCTTGCATTGCACAAGTTTCCTTACTAACACACTTTGCCTACTTGTGAAATTAGAAAGCAGTGAAAGAAGCAATGCAGTTTGCACATTGCCAAAGATATTTTTTAAAACTATGTATTACACCGGTGTCCCTGCCTACGCACCAAGCAATGCTTTTCATGCAAGCATCTTGTGCTCACAGTGACCGCCTGTGCCCTGCATGCGTAATACAGTTTCATTACCAAGAACTGGCAACTAAGCCATCACCGATAGAACAGGCCACGTATGGATCAAACCTCGCATACTTACATTTCAGCATTAACCAACATCCACTGTTTCATATACATAATAAGAATGGCAACGAAGCTTGATGCCCACTTAAAAGCCTTGCACGAAATGCAAAATTACAATCCAGAAAACAAAGACACCGTATTTGAAACTAAGTCAAATCAAGACAAAAGCAGTAGGCCATTATTAAACAAGCAAAATAACAATGCTATGGCATGAACAACATTACAAAATAGGAAAGCTACACCAGTCAAGCAAGAAAGTCTTGCCAGGGCAAAAAAATATGAGCATGTGCAAGGCCACATCACACAATGAAACAGCTTTCCACAAGAGTTTATTGTCTCTGCCATTTTTAGAATAGACAAGACTTACATGAATGCGACAAGCTGCTGTATGCATTCAGACACGCAAGGTGCTTTGGCACAATCTACTTATTCACAATGAAAGCAACTGAAAAGTTCTCAAAAGTGATTTTGTCTGAAATGCTTTGTGTCTTATTTTACAGAAAAATAAAACAACACAGAATGCAATGATAAGAAGAGAGTGAGAAACAAAACTGATGGCAACCATACCTGGTCTTCGTTTAGATAGTTCGGCAATCCCCCAATGAATATTTTATGAGGAGAGTCCTGCACTACCGTTGAAATAACACCTGAAAGAGAACCCAAATCCAGTTGTCTCCCGCCCTAACCCACCAGAGAGTTCCTGGGGAGGAATGGAAAGGACGAAAGGCACAAGAAAGGAGCACGGTGGAAAGAAAACTGAAAGAAGGCAAAGCAATGTACAGAAAAATGCTTAAAGTTACAAAGCCTGACGTGCCAAGCCAAACGGTGCGGAAGCACTTATACTGATAGCACGGTTCAAGGAATTTATGAGCAATTAAAGCTAACTGCACCCGCTTCCTCCGTGGATTGTTGGTAGGTCTATGATTAAAACAAACACGTGGCATCGAAAGGGTGCACCAAACGTGCTGGCACGAAAGTTACATTCTACGGAGGGCCGACCAGTTTTTCTGGGTGCACTGCTGGCTGTTCACGCTGAATGGTGCTTCTCGTCTGACAGCCTCGTCGAAGTGAAATTTAACGTGCAAAGATGCCTCTTGAAACTTGCCGGAAGCACTGCCGCGTACAGAGAGATAAGACGTACACACTCCAATCGCTGCAAATAAAAACGGTGCAAGAAAAAAAAAAAACAAAAAAAGAAAGAGGGAGAGAAAGAGAAACTGCGTTTGTCCAGAGACTCCACTGATGCGGGGCTCGGACCTGAAGGCTTCTAATGCCCCCCTTTTACCTAAAACTGTGCGGAAAAAAAAAGGAGAAAAAGGAAGATTCCAATTTTACAATAAATTAATGACAAATTTTCCAATTTAAGAAAATCTGCATACATCACAGAACACTGTGTCTGCCTTACAAACCGCACCTACCGATAACAAAAAGGTAATCATATGTCCTGCTGAATAATAATACAGTCGAACCTGGATACAACGAGTCACATCCTAAACTATAATACTTTTGTTGCACTATAACTGTACATGCCGATTTTGAGATTAGGTATATATATATATTCGAATTAGGTTTGTCCAAAAAAAATGAACAAGCATGATGCCTCCTAAGGAACAAAAACCTGCTAAACAGATGGCCCAGTAGCAGCTTGTCATGCCAATCCATGGCGTGTGCCTCAATGCTAAATTACCAATGTGCTTTTCACTGCGGTCAATATGCAACCAAACAATCAGCATAATCATGTGGGATAAGCACATTGCCTGCCAGCTGTGTGCCAGTTCAGCTATAGGCCCAAACATGCATGCATGTCCAGGATGTGCTATGTAATTCAAGTAGCAATAGCTGGGCTTCTGACATTTTTGCAATGCAGATATGTATTTTGAGCTGCCAGTGAGCAAATATTTGCTTTGAATCTTAATAAATAGAGCAACAAACTCAATAAAACATGAAATTATCAGACTAAATTGTACATTTACCTCGCTATAGCTGGAAGTTACAGAAACGTTCATTATATCGAAGCTCGACTGTTACATCCGTCAACACACTGAAATTTTGTTCACTGGCTAGAACAGGAAAGACGAAAATACTAAACACCACTTTTAATTACAATAGCTGGCATTAAAGCACGTATAAAAGCACTCCAATGCATAAAGAAATTATCGCAAGTGAGCTCTCAGCACAATACGAATGTTTCAGCAATGTATATCACTCAACAAAACAAACACACAGTCCTAACAATATGAGAAACAACGCAATTCACTGGCTATCACATTGAAAAAAAAAAAAAAATCCATTAAATCATACATAACCTAGACAAAGCCTAGCTAATAAGTTCAGTGAAAATACCCACTTATTCTACAGTGTGCACACTTCTGAATAGCCCCTCCCAGTTCTGTCCAAGCAGAACTGCTCAAATTATTCATCATTTATCGACTGCTATAGCGAAATCTTTCTGACTTTTTTTTTAAGGATTGCTTGGCTCAAAGTAGACCTTGACATTTAGGATTGATCAAGAGGTACCCACTATGCAGCCCGACGACAGCAACAGTCATGAGCAGTGATTTCAAAATCATGTGTCAAGGTTTATGCTACATGATGACAGAAAGCTGCTGTCTTTAAGCCATTTAATAGGTACAGGCTGGCATATACAAGCAGTTATCTATATGTACTACTGAGGTTTGTTACGTTATGGTAAACTGGAGTCAACTTCTGCGTAATTTTGGAACTTCCAGATAAAAGATGTTTTCTCTGGTGACTTTCCCTGCACGTAAATGCATGAGCAATACTTTTTAGATTATGCAGTGGTTTCCTGTTTAAAACTCAATAAGACAGAAGTGTTCTAGGCAGACATGAAATACTGTACACAAATAACAAGGATTTTGATAAGTTGTGTTCGTTGCAAAGAACTTGAGAAAATTCAGTGAAGGTGTTAAACTATATTCGTAATGAAGGGCAGCCTAATGCTACTCTCTCATGGTGTTTTTGGAATATCCAGACTACATTTTAGGGAAATGAAAAAAATAAATGAGTGAGAGAAAGGATAACTGAGAAAAAAAGGAGAGTGAACGCTCAGAGAGAGAGAACCCACCTGGAACGGCGACCGATGGAGTCTCAGACATGCCCGGCATTGGCTGATAATCGTGGGGCCGCCTGATCTTCAAGCTTTGGCCCTTGAAGTTGATTCCATCAAATGCCATGGCCTGGGTTGTCTCATCAATTGATCGAAACTGAACGGAGTGAAATTGAAAAAATAAAAGATAAAATAAAAATAAAGAAATAAAAGTGAGTGGGACAACATTGCAGAACATCTTCACAACTATGTGCTTTGTTTACCTCTAAAAATGCAAAGTTTTTGTCCAGGTTGATCTGGCAAGCTAGCACAGGGTTGCCTGGTGCTTGGGAGAAACCACAGGCATGCATCTGGGCATTGAAGTAGTCCATCATTTCTTCCTGCAAAGAAAGAACGTGGCATTATCAATTCACGGTGTTCACGCAGCACCATCAAGAAACATTTCATACAGCAGGGAGGAAACATGGTTCTTCATTTATGTGCTGTCAAAACCAAAGTAAGATTTCATGCTTCCACAAACCCGCAACACAATTACTGTACTGCGTGTAGTAAAGCGCTCTTGTATCTTACATGCAATTAGGCAGCATCAGCAAGCAAGGATAGCCCATCCGTACCAGGCAACGTTGCAAGGTTTTTTAAGCGTATACATTAAAATAAAATCCTGTACTACTAAATATATTTTTTAAAGTCTTTCCTGTTTCATCGCTCTTACACCGTATTTGCTGTGTCTGAACTTCGTTTCACGTGTGCTGCCCTTGGTTCCTTGCATGAGTACGATCTCTTCAACAACCGTTCTCCATGTTGTCTAGGGCAAGCTTTTCACGAGATCATGCCAACCAGCAGGCTAGGCCTAAAGAGCACTAGCTGCCTCGCCGGCAGTGGCTGTGGGTGATCAACGTTGCGGTTAGGTTCGAGGCAACCGTTCTGCACTGGCTGCATTTGCAAAGTGGCAAATCCCATTAACAAGGGCGTCGACTGGGTGCACAACATTTGAATGGCAATTCGCGATTGCCATGCTTTCGTCATCGCGCGCGCCAGAGAAATCGAACGAGGTATCGTACAGTGTTGGAAATTTCGGTTGCCATTGGACACTATTTCTATGCAGTGCAATCCAAGAAGTCCACATAATTGAGGCGGTCTGAAAGGTTGATGAGCGAGTTTTTACGAGAGAACTCTGGTAGCTCTTTTTTTTTTTCGCTCCTGCATTCATACTGTCGGCAACGTCGGTCCTCAGCAGAGTTGTACGTTACAAGTAATTGATTAGTTGTAATTAATTATACGTTCTTGTAATTTTGTAATATAATCGGTTACTTTTTTGAAACTGTAATGTTCTGGGTAAATACATAATATAGCGGAACAAAACAAGGACAAAGAAGCACACAGGACGACCGCTAGACTTCAACTGAAAATTTTACTCTAGACACGTGACATATAAAGTGTAAAAAACAACATCTAAACTGATGGAAACGTCACCATTCTGCTCAGCTTTAACTGTTCTGGGTAATTCAATTACATTTTCTTGTAATTGATTACTAATCAATTATTTTTCTTTCCAAAATCAAGTTGTAACCAGTCTTCTACGGCAGTTCTCATCCTGAATGATATGCGACCGCTCTGTAGAGGCCCCCCGTCCAGTCCGACGGGGGGAGGGGCCTGCAGAGCCTATTTTTTTCACCTTTTCCTTGGACATGGACACTAGTATCGAAGCACTGCACGACTACGAGCTGGTGCGCAAGGCGTTCCTACATTATAACACCGCCCTTCCCTCCAGCGCATGCATTGAGAGAGTGTTCAGTCTAGCAGCTGACCCCTTAACGAGGAAACGTGGACGAATCAGCGACGACCGCTTTGAAAAACAACTCCTGTTGAAAGTTAACGTGTAACAAACAATATATACCATAAGCCACAATAAGCCTCCTAGCCTTCACGCAAGCCTGCAGTCTCCACTCTACCATGCAAGCCACAGTAGTTAGTCGTAGTTTGAGTAAACTTGTGTTATTGTGTTACGGCAATAAAATTTTGATGGAAAGTAATGCAAAAGTAATCAATTACATTTCTGTAATTGCTCAGTTACTTTTATGGGGCTGTAATTGACCACATTAATCAATTACATTTTAAAGGAAGTAATTGTAATTGGTTACTTATTTTCTGTATCGTGTATAAGTCTGGTCCTCGGACATTAAGATTTTCAAGATTTGGAAGTTTAAACGGATGCAAACATCTCGGTTGCATGCTAAGATTCTCAGATATGCTGGGTGGCTTGCTTAGCATCCTTTCAAAATACAGCAGCCTCTCGATAATTCAAACTCTGATAATGTGTAGCCTTTGAAAAATGTTTTCTTTATAGTGCCATACTGTTTATAGTGCGTATACTCGCGACTCCAGCGACTTCCGTCAAAGGTGTTGAAGTGTTCATTTCATATAAGAGAGGTGAAGTGATTAGCATATCAGTGGGTGGGGGGGGGGAGAGATAAACTAAACAACAAAAGGCACTTGCCTCAGAGCAGCCAAAAGGTATGTTTCCCACATAGAGCCGCCGTGCCTGACGTGTGATTGTGCCGCCTACAATGGGCACAGCGGCTGGTGGTTGGATGATTGCCTGCGCAACAGGTCCTGCTCCCCCTCCTCCAAGGCCTCCTCCGCCTATGGTCGTGGTAGTCCCGCCCACTGTGGCTATAGCACCCGTAGCTGCCAGCATAGTGGCCGGAATCTGACCAGACGCTGCAAGGGGCAGGCACACGGTTTAACTTGCTGCTGTGCAAGTTGCTCAGAAAGCAAAACAACACAAGTGTTTTTATCTAAACACCTGCACCAGCCGCAACCGACAGTACGATGTAGTCTTTCAGCACAAATTACCTCTGAAGGGTATAAATTACAACCATTTAAATTCCCCATAACCGGTGAGTGGGCAATGACTGGAAGCACTTTTGTTCAGTGTAAGAATGTTTGATCCTTGTTAACATGGAATTGATAATCACACCTTTATCAACTTTCTACCATCACATCTTTATCAACTTTCTAAATGAGAATACTAGCTTTCTGGACAAAAGCATCATTGACTAAAGGAATAGCTTCGGGTCAATGAAGATGGCATAAAAGCCCTTGCTTATCACACAGTAGTAGACCCCATGTAAGACAAGGTGACAAAAAAACCTCCAAGGATGCAATCAGCTTAGGGACCTTTGGCTAGTCTATCTCCAATTCAGTGTAGTGTTGAGAAACACTGAAGAACAAGTTTCCAGCTTCCCATCATGCCAATTTGAAGACAATTTCAAACAAGCCTTTTCTCTTTCTGGGAAGTGTCAAGACGTGTATAGGGCTTTGGCACACAATAGCCTGCCTACCTTGCATGGCCTTGTACTGAAGGGGAGTGATATGCTCAAAGCCAGGAGGCGGCACATCCCAGTAAATGGAGGGCTTCCTTCTGCGTGACTTTTTTGCTCCTCCAGCTGCGCCTCTGTCTCTGCTACGGCTTCGGCTGCGAGGAAACACCAAAGCTATGTCATGGCTTTCATGCAACAACATAGTATATGATGCATGGCTTCCATGGAAGACTACTGAGCTTAATGGACAATTCCTTTCGCTTGATTCTATTTCTGATGATAACGTACTTCGCTACAAAACATTAAAAAAAAACCTGGAACACAACTTATGCCACAAGCTTCTGTCTACATCACTCTTCTCTCATCACTGAATCTGACATTACAAGAATAATTGGAAGGAATAACGCGATTTTGCTCCTCAAAGCAACATACAAAGCTTCAAAAGATGTTGCACGGAAGGGGGCTTTTATTGCACCATCTGTGGTTCATTCAAGAAGCCTTGCAACATCTTTCTGCGTTTTCATAGTAATGCCTCATTATTACCCTACAGATTGCCTCATGACTCTCCCACAGCAAACATTTCTGCTTCTTTTACTATCCTGAGCACATGGGAACCTACAATCAATGCGTGGGATGGCAAGGCCCCATCTAGTAGTTATGTCTCCAAGAGTCATAGCCTTCGGCATTCTCTTGCTTTCTTCTTGTTTGATCTTGTTTGCAGCTACTTCCAGTTGCATGATCTGTCAACATGATCTGTGAGCTGCAGATCACGTTTAAAGAACACCAGATGGTCGAAATTTCCGAAGCCTTTCACAGCCTGCCTCATAATCACATCATTGGTTTGGCACGTTAAACCCTAGATATTATATGATTATTTAAGCGGCCTGCTCAGAAATACTGCGCAAGAAGAAAAGACAGGCACCTTCTCCTCCTAGTTTCCCGAGACCTGGAACGACGCCTGCGCTCACGGCTCCTGGACCGAGATCGACTGCGTCTTCGTCTCCGGTCCTTATCTGAGGAGAAAAGCATCCTTTGAATCTCACAAACGAAAAAGTGAAATTGATCACTTTGCTTTCCCCTGTACACTTCTGACCATGGTGATTAAAGGGACACTAAAGGCAAGTAACAATTTAGGTTACAGTAAAGGATTAATGCTTGAGAATGTATTAAACATCTATTATCAACAACAGTGCTTTAGAAATTGAGGTGAAAGTAGTACACAACCTGGGACTCCAGCAAGTTATTCTCGTGCTCGTCCAATAATTTAGCAATCCTTAGTGTAATTCTGTCACTGGCAGAAGCCTGGCCAGACATTTCTTTTAAAGGGACACTAAAGGCAAATAACAATTTATGTCAGAGTGAAAGCCCAATGTATGACAACTTCTAAAACGGCAATATTATCAACAGCAGTGCCCTACTTACCGAGAAATTAAGCTAAATGTATCACATGATGAGCGCCACGAGTGGGACATTTTCGAAGTGATCCCGATGACGTAGGGAAGTCTGCCTACAATAAATCACTAGTAATCAAACTAGCAGCAGTAAAAAAAGAACATTCCGAGCATCAAAAGACGTAATAAAATGCTGTTTGTTCGTTTCCGCTTGATTCATGGAAAACAAAACCTCCGTGGCGTTGCCATGGGGAACGGCGCGCGTGGTTCAAAGGTTCCGTTTTCGCCCGTCTCAGTGGTAGTTTCGGTATCGCGTACTGCCGTGCGTGTTTTGCGCGCTCGTGAAAGTCGCTCTGACAGAAAGTTCGACAAAATGCCGCATGCGTGTGATATTGCCGGATGCCCGAATGGTGCACAACGCCAGTGCTGCAGCAAGGAAACCGGTGTGTCTTTTCACTGGGTGCCGCGGAATGAACCCTTACGCTCCAAGTGGCTTAGTGTCATGCCATTGCGCCAGTGTGCTAAACAGTCAAAACCTCTGCGTGTGTGCTCGTTGCACTTTCGTACTGAGGATTACGAGACCAACCGCAACTTAGTGACGGCTTTGAATGTGCCCATCCGAGCAAGTCTTTGCCGCAGCGCTGTTGTTGCTACTGTGGGTCCCGCTACTTCCGCTCGGCTGCTACTAGTGTCGGCGGCCGCGCAGTAAAAGCGGACAACGTTGGGCACGGCAGCAGTGACGTATGAGAGTCGTATTTTCAGGCGGGAGATTTGAAGCGCGCTAACGCGATGCGGGCCACTAAAAACGTGATTTTATTTCAAAATAAGCACTTCCTTGGCACAAAAGCAGCGCTACGAGGTTTCTGGACCGTTATTTCAACAATCAACGTCGACTTAATATTTGCCTTTAGTGTCCCTTTAAAGAGGGGCAAGGAGGGGGGTTCAACCATACTTTATGTAAGTTTATACGAGCAATTGTATGTGAGTATATATACACACATGCAATATTGAAATATTTCAGGGTGGCAGGGGGTTCAAACACTCTCCCTCTTCTGGCCCGAGCAAGCCCCCCCCCCCCCCGCCATTTTCACTGTTTTTATTCGCCCGTCGAGGGCGCATAAAAACATTTAATGAACGCATAATTAATAAAGCATTTCATTAGAAGCACAGGTGTGCACTCTTTATTCTTAGTGGCTCTTCCGCCAGCACCTGGAAGTTTGATCTGTGATCCGATCTTATTGGATTTTGCTTCACATTAGGGGGGCCGCTTGCTCGGGATTTTACAGTACTCATCTGCTCATAATAAAAAGATCATTGTAGGACATTGATAGAATGAAATGATACTAGTGTGTTCCCATTCAGTTGATGGAAAAATTTCATGAGCCATTTCAATTAAGAGGGCGGATAACCAGAGAAGCTGTGTAGCAAACTGATTTATTTATTTCGTTTCTAATTTTTGTATTAGTGTATGCTCTTTAAAGAGGTACTGACATGAAAATTTTCAGTTGTCGTTTCCTTGAGTCAAATGAAAGGCCAAGCACTCAAGAGCCTAGAAAGGGTAGAGCTAAGCGCGAGTGCACATTGAAAAAGTAATTACGGTCTGTTTTTTAAAAGCTAGTTTTGGTTCCTACTGTACCCTGACGGCACAACACGATATGAGCTTCTCATCATGTGCTCGCACAATATATAGTGACCTTTCCACGGCCGCTCCGCACCGTGGCTCCATTGGTGATGCACGAGCAGCCATTTTGAATGTTTTGGTGACGCACAAGCAGCCATCTTGAAAGTTTTGGTACCTGACATCATCACAACTAGCCAGACTGCTGCGTGAAGTCACCAGAATTAGTACTGTAGCCTGATGTCAAGCTAGTGTCGATGTCAGTAGGTGCGCAATGGAAAAATCGGCTTTAATATCAAAATAAAACATCTTGTCAGCATTTGCTGAGCTTCACATTTGCTCAGAGCCACCTTCGTATACAGGAGATTTGTATGGCAGAATAAACTCGCCTTCAAAAAAAAGTGTCAGTACTCCTTTAAAGCATTTCCATCTCGATTTGCATTGGCCAGAAGTGCAGTACACAGGTTATTTGTGTATTTATGTTTTTACACATTTTTTTATTTATTTGATAATTAACTTATTTACTTTATTTATTTATTCATATTTTTCTGTTTATTCATTTATTACCTTTTCTGTCTATTTTTAGTGGACTAGTGGTGAGTAGTGGGGTTTGCCCAATTTCTGTGATGCATAGCTGCTAGGGGCTTTCTGCTGAGTAGGTAATCCTTGATTAAACTGTTCACAGGGTTACATTATGTTCATATTTCTTATTACTATCAGGGCCGTATTCAGGTCAACCAATTCGCCCAGTACACCAACTGCCGTTTGAGCTTAGTCT
The DNA here is from genome assembly GCF_013339695.2 of Rhipicephalus sanguineus. Classification (NCBI taxonomy): domain Eukaryota; kingdom Metazoa; phylum Arthropoda; class Arachnida; order Ixodida; family Ixodidae; genus Rhipicephalus; species Rhipicephalus sanguineus. The sequence goes on from NC_051178.1 coordinate 124,444,191, forward strand.
GGGTGGCCATGGTCGCTTTTTTGCGATTTCATTTTCATGTCGATACTTTTCTGTTGAGTAGGTAACTAACTGTTCATGCAGTTACGAATGGCCTAGTCATAAGTAGCTTCGCTGTAAACACCTTTTATTTCATGCTATCCTTGATGACAACGCAGGTGGTTGAAATGATCTGTTTTCGTCCAGCTCTGAGCCGCCTGTGCATTAACATTTAAGTATTCCTCCATTGCACAATGCTGTGTTGGCTTTACTCAATTGTGAAATTCAAAGAGAGAATGTTATTCGATGTGATGTCATTGGCTTGGTTTCTAGCTGCACTCTTTCGTTATACGCAAGAAACCGTAGCATTGGCTGTTGGGCAGCAAAAAGCTGCAATCATGCATGCTAAGTCATAACTCAAAAATACTGGAGTCATACTGGTCATACCGGAGCCATTGAATGTCATAACTCCTCACACTGAGACGGGTGATTTGGATTTTGCGGGGGCCTTGAAATGCTATTTTTTTCTAAACTAAGCCCTTTATTGGTATGAAACAAATGCTGCATGTTTTTTAGAATGATATTAAGTCCATATTAACGTAATGTTTGCCTTTAGTGCCTCTTCAAAAAGCAGTGCCGATGATGTTGCACAATCACTTAGTCGCCCTTTTTTGGTACAAGGTCACTTAAAGGGGTACTGACACAAAAATTTTTGCCTCGCGTTTTTTTGCTGCAATGTGTTGCCGGGGGCCTGTTAGTCATAACACGGCACATAGTTTGCTGCAGCGCGCGACAGATAATTAATTACAGGCACCTCATTACCGACCAGTGTCAGTTTCGGTTTCAAAAACGACAAGCCTCCGGGTGCAACTATCACCACCTAGCGGCTCCAGCGTTCGCTCACGTCAGCACACAGAAGTGTGACGCACTTCCGCGCTGTTTGCGTCGTCTCCTCGCATTCGCACGCTTGCCGCACGTGCTGCGCGATGTCGTCGCCATCATCGTCCTCGTTATCATCGTCCTCCTCATCGTCGTCTGTTGGCGACGATTTCCTTGAGACACCAACAGCGCAGCGGCGAGCGCGTCAAAACAGAAATGGCGTAATTGAAGTTATCTGGTGCGAATAAGACACGGACGAAGAATAGGAACACACACACACGGCGCTCCGTGTGTGTTCCTATTCTTCGTCCGTGTCTTATTCGCGCCAGATAACTTCAATTATGTTAAACCAACAAGCCCAGTCTGCCATCCTTACATAGAAATGGCGGCTACGACGTCATCATAACTTGTTGTACCGGCTACAACGGTTACGTAGGGGAAGTAGGGGGGTCACCTCGGGTCACCTCCGAGGGTGTCAATGCAACTGGTGCGGCCTAGAATGCTGGATCGCGCACCCGAACTTCAAAATTCGTATAAAATACCTTCCAAGCTTTATTCGCTGTCGATATTTTGCAGATGGTACACGCACGTACACGGAAATCGATCCAGCAGGCTATCTCGGCCGCGAAATTTTGTGTCAGTACCCCTTTAATATCATAGGCATGAGTATTCAAGTGCGAGAAACAAGAAGCTGACATTGATGTGCACCAAGCACATTAAATATAGTAGTCTGTTTCTAAAACATCACTAAGTGAACTGCCTTCCTGCCTCACTAGTAAGTGCTACAGGTGCCAAAGGATATTGTTGTGCATGTGTAATGGTCTATTCAAGTGCAGCAAAGTAACTTGTTCTCTCCTGCACTATATTTACAGCCGCTGCCATCCCTCAATAGGGGGAAATGAGGGAGTGGTTCCTTCTGAAATTTACCACAAACAAGGTAAAAAATATATGTTCTCGCGCACGTTTAACTGAAGGGTATTGGGCTCCACACTAGTACAGTACTCATGGATTGAAACGAGACAATTTAGGGCTAAGTAGCGCACACACTTTCATTTCTACCGTCTTCAGGTCCGGTGTTATCGGCGTAATTTCGACTCACACGTGTACATCAGAGCCAACATTATTTTTAGAGACCAGATTTGTCGTGACATGACATACCAGTCATTATACTAAAAAAAAATTGATGTTGCATTTGAATCCGTGAGTACTGTAGTACATCTAAAACATATCTTCACTATGGTGTACCTCTAAAGCCTTTCTTACCTTTCCTAAGTCTTGTAAAGAATGGTGGTCTTATGTTTGGCCAGACAAGACAACAGAATGCTTATAAAATTAAGTTTGACATTGGGTTTCATAAATGTTTACCCTTTGTACACACACACACACCGGCCAAAGCCTCCCAATCTTTGGGTTACTTGCGACGAAACATAAGAAATGCTCCTTCGAATGTTCGCAAACTAGCGTACCTTACTCTCGTTCGCCTCACCAGAAATATCTTATTGACATGATGGAACGAAGTCAAAAAAGAGCAAGCCACTTCATTTCTAATGATTACAGCTATCAGTCCAGTGTCACACAAATAAAACCTAACCTTTCATTGCAATCTTTGAGTACTCGACGTGACATTGCCTTGCTGACACTTTTTCACAAATTCATTCATTCATCCCGTACAACAATAGCATGCTTGAAAGGATCCTACTCCACGTCACACAGGCTTGATAATCATTTTAGCTATAGGGCTACCTGCATTTACGGATCAACACGTGCATTCAACTGCTCTGCGCTTCCACATGCAGTCCGATGTCGGAATTCCCTGCCAGATTAGCATCGCATGTCTGACAAACAGAGATGCATTTCATCTCATTGACCAATTATCTGGCCAATGAGGTGTAAACATATTTGCCGTTATTGCAGTGTGCTCTGTGTTGTAACTTTTTTGCTATTTCTTATTGTATATCACCGTAGTGTTGCTTTTCTCTCTCTTTTTTCTATGCAAACCGTGTAATACTGTACAACATTTCAATTTTGCTTGACTAGATTATTTCCTTATTGTATGTTTTATCCTTGCTAGTGTTTATTTTTTTGTCACTATTGCTGATTAACTAATTATTTCGTACTGCACTTCTTAATATGTGATCTGGTACATGACCACTGTTCATGAATTTGTACCACGGAAGTTCACTTGCCTCAATGGAGGCCTGTAAGGTATTTTTAAATAAATAAAGAGCGTGCCTAAGAAACTGCTTCCGTTTGTTGTAGACTAACGCAAGAAAGTACAGCGCAGGCAAGTCAACATACTGAAAGCACGGGTAGAGAACGTCACATTAGGGTGCCAAGAATTTACCAACGGAAAAACATTCATGTAAACATGGCCAATGCTTAAAACACAAACGCTACATTTCGTGCGCCCGTATCCGGTATAACACATGTATGAGCATAAAAGTTTACGCCTGCCGATTTTTGACGAATGATCAGAACACGAAAAAGTGCAGAAATACATCAACAAAATACTTATGCTGGAATTCTTATGTCAGCCCTTACTGCACAAGAGCGCCGACACCGTCACAACGAAAGTATTATTGCATTGTGACGATCTCTGAAATTTAAACGCTCAAATATCACATTGTGCTTTCAGCAGCGCTGCACAGTATTATCGACCACAGAGACACTGCGATATGCATCCGATATTCGTTGGTTTGCCGCCATACCAGCGCATAGAGACCGTAAGCTTAGTTTCTTGCCGCATTTAAAGTAGTGATACACAAGTGCTTAAATCGCAACCGCGGGGGCATTAAAATACATTACAATTATATGGCATAACAACAAATGACCATTCAAAAATGTGTTTTTCGAGAAAAACACCGCCATGCGAATGACCCCAACGAGGAGCTACAACAGCAGCATGTTCAACACTGGAAGAGAATACTCAATGGAGGGGGCACACAAACCTGCGAATCACATGACTGACGATGTAAACAACGAAAAAATCAGAAGTAGCGCCGATAATGGCACAAGACTGCAATGAAAGCCAAACGCGTAGCCCAGTAGGCTTAAGACGTGAAAGCGCCAATGACGTACCTTTGTCGAGATCTCGTTCTTCACCCATTATGTAGAAGCAAGCAGATTTTTCGACGCAGCGTTTTACACCAGCCGCTTAAATTGCTGAGTTTATTACCCAACAAATACCGCAAAGTAGACACACACAGTCACAGAGTCACCACAGCGGCACCATCCTTCGCGACTAATTACCCATCATGCACCAGAGACCGGCATTTGATGACGTAGGAAGGAAGCGGAAAAGCATTCATTGGTTACAAGTGGACTTCTCAAGTTTGGTAGCTTCAGAAGCTTCATACCTCACATTTTCACATGCACGTGGACTAATCTAGTACGTTTACTGTGTTTATGCATGGTTTATGTCGCGCATGCGTTTATGTCGCGGATGAGAGCTCATGCACGAGTCTCTGGGGTTTGAGGCAAGTTTGCACAGCATACATCGCTCGTAGTCTGCTTGTGACATTGCTCAGTGTTTCTTGCAGAAGTTAATATGTATAGTAATAACAGCGATAACAGTCTCATTAATGTTTGGAACAGTAAACAGCATTCAGGTGCCGAGGTGGTGCGCCCGCTTCGTGTTATGCCGCGCAGTTATGCGTGTGTTTTTGTTTCAGGCTCCAAAACTCAACTGCACAGTTCGTGATAAGAGGCTCCTCTGGGCCGTAAAAAAGCTGTAGTCCTTTGCCTGTGACATCTGGATTTCCAGTGCCATGTCTACTTACGGGCCACAGCTTCCAAAAGGTGAGATCGAAAGCGAAAACGGTTGCAATGGTTGATATTCGTGAAATATTGGCACTTCCAAAGTGCCATGGTTGTAGTGCTACAGCTCTTAAATGCATTCCTAAGTCGAGATGTTTCTCTTACTCAGTTTTTCCTCGAAGGTTTCAAAACGGAGTCCGCCGGTCGCGAAGATGCCGGAGAAAGCAGCGAATCAACCTCAGTCATTGGACCTGTACTCCCTCCCGGTTTCAAGCTTTCTGGGCAGGACGTCCCGGCACCATCCAAGGACGACAGGAGTGGCCAGGACTTGTACGGGCCAAGTCTGCCGCCGGGGTTTGCGGACACACCACCCAAACCAGCCGTCATAGGACCCGTTTTACCGCCCGGTTTTTCAGCGGCTTCACAACAGGACGCCACCGCTGATAGCGACAGTGACGATTCGGACGATGTCATCGGGCCCATGCCCTCCGAGGCTATTGGCGATGACTACACAGACGACACCGCTGCGCGGGACATCGACCGCCGAGCGACGAAGATGAAAAGGCGGCTCGAGGGAAAGGTGTGTCCATCACACGTCGCTTGTTTAGGATAAATGCGCAACGTGATCTCGTGACGTGACTGCCAGGAGTGTTCTATCTATTTTTTATGTAATTCTTGTAGAATAAATCAAGAGCATTTACGGTAAAAGAAAAGCGCAAAGCAGGCATCAAAAAGCAGTTTTCTTGCATGCACGGCACTCTTCAGATAGTACAAGTGATAAAAAGGCTGGCTACTCAAGCAAAGTAGCCTGCTGCACTATGCAAGTTCTCATGTTTCATGCCTACACCATGTCCACGGGGGTGAGACCTGTTGTAGCTTTGCAACAATTTAGTGCCTATTTTGGTGCGGCTGTAACCTATGAGAAAAAAATATGCAGATTAACGCATAGCAGCTATTCGACTCAAATACCAAATCAAATAATACAAGGACGTTATCTGATTTGATGTTCAAAAGTTTCAAACACTTGCTCACCCCTAAAAAGGGGTGTTGGTGGCTCCCTCCATCACTTTCTCCCACTTTCCCTCAATTAAGGGTGGGGGAGGATGAGTATACATCGACTGAGAAGTAAACGAAGATTGCTTTGGCCTTCGAGTCGTCTTAGCACAAGGGACCCTGTGAGTTTGACTCCTGGCTATTATATCCTGTTCGATATTTTAACCCGGTCAGGAGTAGCAGGCTAGATACATGTTCTTCAGGCATAGTTCTCCTCCTTTCTCATTAATGAAGTTATCTTTATGTCATATAGCTTATATTTTTCCCCTTTTCTTGACAATCAAGGATTCAGAACCTGAGCCCAGGCGAGAAGAGTGGATGACAGAGTTGCCAGACAACATGGGTCTTCGGATTGGCCTGGGGGCCAGGACGTTTCGGAAGAACATGGAGGACCCAACGGCTGACCGCTCCGCTTGGACAGACACACCTGCAGACAAAGTCAAGAAGGCAGAGGTATGTATTGTGCACTGTTCAGAGTCTATTTGAGCTTGAAATTGGCGGCACCTGCTGCGATGACCCATTGCTGTCTCAGTAAATATCTTTGGAGCTTGGAGGAAATGCTGAAGTCTGGGAATGCTCTTAATTAGTGTGTATCGTTATCATGTTACTTTATAGCAATGGGAGTTTTATTATGCATTTCAAATGCATCTGTGTTTGGCCAGCACAACTGGAAATTTTTCCTGTGGCTGAATACCATAGCTACATGTTTTTTTTTTTAACCACAACCCCCTGTTCTTCTTTCTTCATCCTCTTTTAGCTGTGGGCCTCCTTCCATGCTTCATTAATGCAAATTACTTAACTTATTTGTGATATCTCGGGGCTAGAGGCATGAAAAAGTAGAATGGTTGTAATGCGACAACAAAATACAAAAGTTCATTGAGTGACAATGATAAAATAGCTGCTACGTACACAGTTTAAAAAGTGTCTTGGAGACAATATTAATGATTCAACTGTGTATGCTCCAACAAAAAGTTACAGATGCACTTAAAGGGACACTAAAGAGACAAATGACTTCTCTCATATTAGTTAATTACTCTTTCACAATTCCAAAACCACTATGCTTGCAGTGAGAAGACACTTGGTAAGCAAGAAAAATTGCAAAAAGAAAATGCAGGTGGTGACGCCACCTTGAAATTCCTGCACCAAACGCCGCGATGTCATAGATTTTGACGGCGTCTGCTAGGTCCTATGTTGTTCCTAATCAGTAAAAATGAAGTATGTTTCCTCTGAGGGGGACATAGATTTAACATACCAAGTTTCCGGAAATTTCGTTGAGTTAATGTCGCCACAATACGAAAAATACAAATTGAAATGTGAGAGGTCACGTGCAAAGATTTCGGCGCTAAGTTTAAAAATGAAACTTTGACCTTGATTTTGTCTTCTAGTAATAAACCTGTAATGATGAAATTAACGACATTAGAGTCCTCAGAGTACAATTTATAAATATAAACCAAATCATTGTTTAAATTTAGTGTCCCTTTAAGTCTTCTTATGTGCACTGAATGCAAAAGCACAGTGTGTCTGGCTGTCACGACTACATCAACATCCATGTTACGTGATGACATCGCCACTTGGTCATGTGAATTACTTGCCATGGGGTGGTAATGGTAACGCTCACTGAATAGATGCCAGATTTTCGCTTCATGGGGCATGTAATGCTTCTGTATTACTGTAAACAGCTATATTAAAAGCTCGTTAATTCAACCCTTGTTAATTCGGATAATTCGGACGTGTTCCCTGGTCCCGGCCAACGTATGTATTGTTTAACAGCATCAAATTCTCATTAATTTGGTCACATTTGGCATCAACCCGATTAATTCGGACGATCTGTGGAGCATGCCAAGCTCGAATCGCCGCAAGTGCGCGACGCACCAGAGCGAAAACAGCATTCATAGACAACTGAACCAAGGCGGCGCTGTCCGCATTGCTATCTTCATCAGTTAGCGACCATGTTTTTGTCCACATGCAGATCCGGCACTCAGCAGCTTTGTTTTAACTTCATGCAATGAGCGCTCAATGTTACAAAACTGAAACGTGGCGGAAGCTGTTGAAGATGAAGAGCTTTCAGCCGCGGTAGGTATGCTGGCATAAAACTAGTTTGCTTTATCGCGATGGACGAACTATCAGTTGCCGGCCATTTTACCTGCGAAAGAACTATTGTCACGGTGTGTGGTGGTAGAATGCTGGCGGTACAGAATAAGGAAAGGGTGCAGAGCATGTTTCGAGTAATTGAGCACGGGAGTCTGGCGTCGTGGTTGTATTGAGAACGAAGTCACAGGATGACGAAAATTGCCGCTTTTACACTGCTCTTACGCAAAAAAAGTACCGGATTTACGTATTCACCTAGAAAATGAAAGTGTATTGATGTAACAGGCATTTGTTTATTGTTTTCTTGATGTATTCAATAATTCAGCATTCGGTTAATCCGGAAATTTTTTCCGGTCCCGGGAAATACGAATGAACGAGCTTTTACTGTAGATGCTAAACACAGCTGTAATGCCTTCCTCTAGATGCCAATCTTATAATATATCCACAACCAGCTGATCCCATTGATAACATCAGTGAATTTTCTCTGACCACTGACAAAGCACGAAAAGGAATCTGTATAGCATTGGAAGAGCCATCGTTAAAAAATCGCAGCCATGTTCATGTTATGTTATGTCATGTTATGCCATAAATATATATACTCCTCCCAGTTGATTTCCTATAACAGTGTCCTTATGTATTACTGATATGTACATTTTATTCAATATATACATTGGTGTATGAAATTAAACATTTCTTTTTGTCTTTTTAATTATCCACAGAAGAAACCCAAGAAGGGCGATGATGTAGCCGAGACTTCGCGTCATCGGAAACGACACCACCAAGAAAAGGAGCTTGAAGAGCAGCTGAGACAATACAATGTGTGTATTTACTTCGCTGATTTCTCCAACTAAGAGATTGCTTTTCTGTAATTAGCGCATCTTTTTTTTTTTCCTTGTCACTGCAGAAGGAAAAGAGGGCAGAGTCACTACTTGATATGCACAGAAAAAAGAAGAAAGAGGAAAAAAAGGTACGATCAGACATTATCCTGTAATACCTACCTATTTAATTAGTGCTTGTGTCTAGGCAACAGTTGCTGAAAATGAGGAATTGTATAACTTAGATTCTGCCATTGTGTTGTGGGGGGGTTTGATGCCCTTTTAATTGAAAACAGAGTGAAAGAGAAGGCAAATAGCAGCAGACTGCATTGTCTCTTGTGCCCTGCTAGTTGCACAATTTCACTGCCATGGTGCCATTGCATCAGGCACTGCTAGTGATTGTCGTCATCACTGTAGGTGGTGACGACTTTTACAGTGAGACCGAATGTTCCTAGCTGTGACAAAGCACTATGTGTCATTTGCGCCTGCCAAGATGCGGTTTTTGTGTCACCAACTGTTCGTTCTCTCAAGGCACAATTTTTTTTATCATACATACAGGCACTGTAGTGCCTGTGCAGGCTCTGCACGTATGTTTGACAAGTGGTTCAGATCCGTGGGACTGTCGTGGGAGCTTCATATGTTACTATTACATTGTACGAAGTTAACACTTTGTCGAATTATGTAGCCTCCTTTAATATCTCTTGCTTCCAGATGCACAGTACTTTTTATTTAGAAACACATCCGAAATGGGTCCGGGCAGACAGGTGTGGTCGAGTGTAATTTTGTGCTCTGTATACAGTGGCAGAAATTTCAGCTGGGGCACATGGCGGCCTAAATTTTTTGCTGTTGGGAAACTATGATTGCTCAACATCACTACCACTGCAATGTTTTCACACCCTCGAACCAGCACTCTTGCATGCGGATGCGCTTGCAGCCGTAGCAGTTGCACTGAGAGGTGCTAACAGTCATGCATATGCAGTGTATTGTGGAGACGTATAACAGAAATGAAAACTGGTCACTTTCACAAGGCGTGTAATTGGGTGACTTGTCACCCAATTACACACCTGTGCACCCGCCAGTGCGGGTCCTGACCACTTGCAGGCCTTCAAAGCACTGTGGAATCGGACGCATTATCTGAAGGCTGTAGGTTCGGTTCCTATCAGTGGCAAGTTGTTCTTTCATCCACTTTAATTACTTTCCATTTATGTCATAATTACTACTAATTAAACATAGCATAATTAACATAATTAAAAACTAAAAATAATGTCCCCTATGTCTTCATTGCCAACTGGTTTAATTAGGTTGTGTCTAACAATGAAACGAGACATTAAGTGGGTATGGTAGGGTAGATCGACCAAAAAAGCGATTTTTTTTGCTAAAAAATAACACTCCGAGGAGCAATACCATGCATTGGCGAGCGCATAGGAGCTGCAAACTTTGCGGCTTGCCTCACGATACGGCAAGCAGGGAGTGCCGAAATAAGCTAAAGCCAGCACCTCCACCTCTACACATCAGAGAACGTAGCCTATCTAGACAGAGAAGGTGCGTGCACAACCCGAGTCAGCCTTCTTCCAGTGTTACCCCAAGGCCTCGTTCACGATCGCGCACCCCAAGCAGAGAGCCAAACATGCGTGGGACGAGCGAGGAACGCAAGGGTGATCAACAAAAGCTCAGCTAGGCAGAGATGGCCGCCGACGCTACACATAGCCCAGCGCCTAGCAGGAACGCCTCCCCTACCCGCAGCTCACAGTACGAGGAAGAAATAACAACTCTCCGCAGACAGAACGAAGATGTGAAACGCAAACTTGAGGAGCAGGAAAAACTGGTGCAATCACGTGAGGCTAATCTGGAATGGAAGCTTGATCTTCTGATGCAACAAATAGAAGAACAACAGAAGGCACCCACCGCACCACCACCGAAACACCAAGCGGTGGACCCAGATGTCCTACAAGCACTTGAGACAGGATTCGAAACACGCCTTGAAATGGCCATGGAGGCAATGATGACAAAAGTAACAGCCATAGTGCAAACAGTGGTCCAGTCACTCAAGCTGGAAATTGCACAAATGGGCGAGGGATTGAGCCAATGCATCGTAACACTAGAACGCGAAAAAGAACAAGCTCGTAAGAAGCCAAAATACCCGGTCCGCGAAGCTCAGATTCAAGAAACTCGGTATTCAAAATGGCGGGGACAAATAAGCAAAATTCGAAACAACACGAGTACATCAAGATTTGGCAATGGAATTGTCACTCTATTCAACGAAAAAGACAGAACCTCACACAGCTGTGCACACAATTGGAACCGGACATCATTGCTCTTTAAGAAAATGAAGCAAAGAAAATTCACGTCAGGGGGTACCATACTCACATCGCTGATGGCAAAACCAGAACAACAATTCTTTCCAGGAAAAGCATCACCACCCAACATCACATCGTCCTACATCGCATCAAACATACCCTCACTGAAATTGTGCCTGAAAGAAAAACGCAGCAAAGCCTTTTTGTTCTAAATATATGTAGCCCTCCGCGAGATCACTTAAAAGATCTCGACAGATTCCTCTGTGAAGTGAAAAGCATAACTAAGGGAAACAAGCTGATCGTCGTGGGAGATTTTAACGCACCTCATGTAGCCTCATGAGGATGTTCACAATGCAGCTCAGCATCATCAATTGACCCTGCTCAACGACCCTCAAGTACCTACGCGCATCGGAAATAGCGTATGCAGAAACACAAGCCCTGATCTTACGTTCATTTATGGAATCAAGAAATACAAATGGAGTTGCCTTAGGTAGCTATCATCACATAGTACATAGCATCAAAAAACCAGGATATGGATTGGAACAGTAAAAGTTACAGATTGGCAAGCCTCTCGCTCCAAAACAACTACCACTGCGTTAGAAGACATCGAATTATGGACCAAGGACATTGTAGCCAGGGCAGCAAAGCACACGAAAACGATCCAGCTTACATACGACTATCCTGTCGTTGACCCTCACTTACTCCACCTGTGGGAAGCCCGCCGAGGACTCTTCAAACTCTGGAAACGTAACAAATGCAACAGAAAACTCAAGATCAGGATTGCAAATATCACTAAAGAAACAGAGGACTAGACCGAGCACCTAGGGAGACAAAATTGGCACCAAGCCTGCAATCGCCTGCAAGGGACGTTGAGCACCAAACGTATCTGGGCGGTGCTAAAAACGCTCCTCGCGAACAAGGAAAACAGGGGAACCACCAGACAAAATGTCCAGCGCCTTATATATAATTACCAGGGGACAGAAGAAGAAGTCATAAATGAAGCCAAGGAGCAGTTTCTTGGAACAGATCACAACAGAACAGTGGACCAAAAATTCAATGTATACAGAGGTCTCCCCAATCATGAACTAGACCGCCCTTTCACTGCAGCAGAAATTGGTGTGGCCTCGAGTAACCTTACTCGCAACACTGCTCCGGGCAAGGACCAAATCAACAACAAAATTCCT
>NC_051178.1:124456338-124652738 GCF_013339695.2 Rhipicephalus sanguineus
CCCCCGCTTTTCCCACGCGTTAGCACAAGAGAAACATAACAGAGGAGCATCGTGCTCGGCACAATGCCACCGACTCTGTGCTTGAGGCGGCGCAAAGTGCGGCGCCCCCGCGTCGCTGCCATCGCGGCGCGGCAAGAGTTTTTGTCCCGGTGAGCGAACGCCTCCGCCACCACGCAGAGGGAGACAAAACGTACACGTCGACGACGCTCGCTGGAGGCAATTAAACTGTACGCTAGTTAGCGATAACACATGAAAAAGGCTGGCTAGACTAGACTTCGGGTAGCGCGGGGTAGGCAGCAGCAGTGCGCGGCATCTGCTGAACACCGGCTTCGTGAGCCAAAAATTAGGCGTCCAAGCCGAGTGAGCTGTTGACTAACTGCGAGCTGCACTAAAAACACAGACGGTGAGAAGATAATGCAAGTGTTGACGCAGTCGACTGGCGAACATTAATGTTAACAGTGTCATGCTGAAGTGTGATGTTGGACACGATGCTGTGTAATACCGAAACGCTGAAAGGGCGGTTAAAACGCAATTTCCTTGATTACTTTATAAAGAATGGTCGTAATCCATTTTTCTATGTACAGGTTATAGGTACCACGTCAAAGTTGTGACCATTTAATATATCCGTTATTTCAAACATAATTTCGCATCCTGCTGCAGCGTGGTCTGTTGGCGCCCCGCTTTCATTGGTCCCACTTTCATTGCACGGAGCAGAGGGGTAACCGTCTCCTTACATACAGTTAGGTGGAAAAAAAAAAATAGTAGCGACATAATATCTTAAGCCCTTACAGTAAGGCCTCTCTTTGACTTCCCTATTATAACCAACTATAGTTGGTTATGACACCACCCGTAGATAAAGGGGCCGGGAAAAACCACAGTCCCTGAAGCCAAGGACGAAAGCTTGCAAAGACAAGGACCCGGTGTGCGTAAGAGCACCCTTAGTGGTTGCTTACGAGCTCGTTACAAACCACTGAGTGTGTGCGCCGACTGACTGTGCTCGTGCAAACAGAAAAAGAAAGCGTTATACACTTACAGGTGAAATGGTACACGCTGCATTGTGCGAGAGTGGTACACTGCTTAGCCTGTAACGTACGCAAATCGATGCCAGCAGCATAGAAGCATTTCAGGCCCGAATGTATGCGTCTTCCGAGCGACAGGAAATGAGTCGATGGGACGAGATAACGTCGCGACGATTTATGGCCGAAACCGTATAACGAGGGCTGTTCCGCGTGGCTGTTGCGCGCGCTTGGGTGAACTAAATAATGAAGATCGGGAAAAGGCGTCCTTCGGGAGAAAGTTTTGCTATCGGACTTACAGCGTTTCGATATTACGTGGCTCGCGAGTCAGCGCGAGCGATAGGATCAGACTCGTTTTTTACCGACGCGACGAAGCAAGGAAAGATAAGAGTGAAAAGTGGACACGGCTTCAACTCGCGTTTTTTGTTCCACGTCACTTTTTCGTGCTGGTTTGTCTCACCGGGCCACTCGCAGCCTCTGTGCGTCGCGTTGGTGACAAATGGGAACGGGGGAAATAATGTACCGGGCTGTCACGCTGGCGTTTGTTGTGACCTGGAATCGCCTCTCCACTTGTTTGAACCACGTGCGAGATCTGTAGAAGTTAGGCACTTGATATATAGAAAAGGGCTAGGACGCTACAGATATATGCGTTGCCGGCAATTGGGTGTTGCGTAAGCGACGTGGCCGACTTAGCTCTTTGTCTCGAGAGCGACTTATCGCGTGACGTAGGAGTAGCTATCGCGTGACGTAGGAGTAGCTAACTCCATAGACTGGCCGGCAGACGTTGAGTACGCCGCACCATCTCTTAATTCGGACCACTATCTTCTTCATTCTCTCTCTGAAGGTCAACGATGGGCTTTTATTTGCAGGTTGATTCTTGTTGTCAACCGCTCTGCATGCAATTTAAGGCCCCAAATGCTCTGCAGTTTAAGGCCCCAAAACAACAATCGTACGATGCTTCACCATCTGGCGCTTTTTCTTTCGTTTTTTTTTTTTGACGTGCAGATCAATTTGAGCGCATGAATTTTTTTTTTGCACGTGGGAGGAGCAATGAGCACTTTCTGTAGAACATGTCATAACTTTTCTCTTAAATGCTAAACAAGAAAGGGTAGTAAACACCACGCCTCTGACATTGAAAGTCTTTAGCTTTCATGCAACGAGCATGCATTAGTATAGTACTAGGTGAAAGTGGGGAGGTATTGCCATCATGTGGCCACTAATGTTCCTGCAATCATTTTCATTCCAAAAAAAAAAAACATCAACACTACAAACTGCCGCCGAGTCAGCAAGTTCAGACTGCCCTGTCTCACTCATCATCCGATCTGGAAAAACACGGCGAGAACTGAGACCTTGACTTCAGTATCGCTGACATTCGCTTCGTTGAAAGCAAATACTTCGCACGCAACAAACCACGGAGAGAGGAAGACCTTCAAATACAAGTCCGTATACAGCTGCGACGCTCGTCTAACGACACATTCCGCCTCGTCTCGGAGAATTAAAAAGAGAGAAAGAGAGAGAGAGAGAAATGTTGATTTCATCCTACGCCCAGTGAAACACCACTAATCGAGAGCCTAGCAGGAAATTTCTCGGAAAGCGACGTCCATATGTACTTTCTTTTACGAACGCAGTGTCTGTGTAAGCTTATGCCTAATAGGTTTACGAATCCCTCTCTCTCTCTCTGTCTCGCATAGCATTCACCGGACAAGGAGGAAAAAATACGTTTGACGGTGCGCGCGCACATGTTCGCATTGTATGTCTCTTTGCCTTACATCAGGTTTGCTTTTCTTTACCGCGCGTAGTACGTAACACGTAACCACACAAGCTGCAATGGAGAGCCATTTACCTCCCGCTTCGACTCTTCACCGCGAAGCGCATCGGCTCTAGCGTATACATTAATACGCGTAACCTACATTAGGCTGGAGAAGAGCGCGCGCTTGTGAAGCACGCCGAGTGCAACCCCCCCCCCCCATCCCCCTTCCCCTTCTGCGTACCCCATTTCCAGCAGCATGTATATGCTATACAGGCACCGTGGTCTCCAGGCGTGGTTGCGGCAGTGCATGCGCACGGCTTCCTCTTCGTGACTCGAGAGTTAGCGGTTCCGTTTGCACAGTGCAACTCTTTTCTGTTCTTTCTTGCTCCCATACGCACAAACCTACAGACTGAATACCCGTAGGCGTAAAAATGCCGGGCTTTTCTCACGCCACCGAAACGAATCCGGAATTTATGAAGTGCGTGCGCGGGGCTAAGCTGCCGGACTAGACTCACTTTCTCTGTTCTAGATCACGCGATTCTGTCACTGTGGCATCGCTTTCGTGGCACGCTGCGTTTGAAGCTGCCGTGCACTGGCCGAGTTGCGAATTTTTTAAACACAATTCGCAGCTACAAGCAGGATGAGACAGAGAGAAAGCAAGAGGAAAGGCAGGGAGGTTAGCCAGACGAACGTCCGGTTTGTTACCCTACAATGGGAGTAAGGAAATGGGCACTAGAATAAGAGCACACACGCAGGTGTACGACCGGTCACTGAGGCCGGAGTTTCTCTGACATAGGCGACTTCAGAGCTCTGCGTTCGATACAGCTACCGAGAATGCGTAGAAAGGCAATGAGGTTAACCAAATATGTACGCGTATAGTTCCTGATGCCTACTGTGCGCGGTGGGCGGGGCTGCAATGATAAAATGAGAAGGATTATAGAAATGGAGAGATACAAACACAAACAAAGCGTCAACTGAACTGCGGCAGTAAAGAGTGAAATGTTTAGTTTTATTAACATCATCGGAATTACAAAATAAATGCTCAAGATCAAACATTTTAGCACGGGCATGCCTCGCGTACAACCTTCTAGGTGCACAATAGAACCACAAAATGTCAAGCGTTGTTTTACAATAGTTACATTGCGTATTGGACTGGTCGTTTTGGAGCACTCATACGAAGCTTTGGTGCGACGATAAGCGCAGTCCTAAGAATTAAAGAAGCCCAACCAACGAATATATGTGATTTTGTTTGTGCGACACCTAAACGCAGTTTTACGCGACCACCAGAGCCCTCCGAGTGCCCCCTAAAATGACCAGTCAGATATGACATACACATGATAAATGTGGCTGATTTTTGAAGCACTGAGAGATCGGCCGTGCACCTGTTGTCAGTCGTACGGTGCAACCGAGTGCTCTTGCCTCGCAGAAGCTGTGCAGTCAGACGGAGTAGTTTTGCGCGCGTGGCATGCAACTTCTCACGGTGGCACCGACCTCAAGAAACATCATCTCCACAAAACGAGTGTAGTTCTGGTAATTCCATGCAGCGTAATCCTCCGTCATGAAGGTGTCGTGTTCGGCCTTCCATATAAACCACCCGTTTCTAATTGCTGGCAAGTCTGAGCACGGTTTTGTAATAAATTGTTGCGTCAGGTAGAGTGCCTGCGATACAAGGTTTTTAAACTTTATGGCACGTTTCTTGACGGATGGCTCCGAGTTTCATTGTTAATAATGAACGACCATCGCGGCCACTTGACTGTTCATCCTCGTCCGCGCGCGATGGCTTGTGTCATCCTCGATCCTTCACCTTCCACCACGCTGCACGAAAGTTCTGCGCGGCCCTCGCGACAGGTGCCGTGACGCAACGCCAGACACGCCCCGTTCGTCGCGCTCCAGTGCCCAAATTGCGGCCCGTCACAACGCAGAGGGGACGAGCCACTCTCCCTCTCGCGGACCGGGCCGAAGATTCGGGCGCCGTTCGGCGGCCCAGACTGGAGGAGGAAGCGACGCTTTAACAAGCTGCGATACGTGCGTGAAACGCATTGCTTTTAGTCGCCGTGCACTCTCTCTTTCAAGAAGACAGGTAGCAAAACAGGAACGAGAAGAAAGTGGCTTCCTCTCTTTACGACGGTGCACGCACGATAGCGAAAAAGTAAAGTGTCGGCCAGCTAGCTGTACGAAGTCCACTGTATATCTCTGACCGTCCAGCGTTGACCTTCTGCAGCGCTTGAGACGACTGCGCGGAGTCATTAATGTGAGAAGCAGCTCTTTAAATGAGCCCCGAGCCGAGCAACATCCGCTCCGTTTGCTCTGCTTGCGGCTTTGTAGATTTTGCCGCTGTCGCACCAGAAAGTTGCGGAGCCCCGCTTTTGTCTTCTCCTACAGGCTTCACGAAATGAGAGGGGGGTTCATTTACACGGCAGCGGTGCCCGTAAAGACGTGAATGCGCGGGACGAAACGATAGCGTTTTCTTTACAATTTTTTTCGGTAATCAGCCATTTTTCTTTATTGCTGTGGAGGGAGGGAATAAGGTGTATTGTTCTCTGTTACTCGGGCGGAAACGCCGCAGCCTTTTACTTTTGGCTAATGTGACGAAGGTTAATGCCCGCGTGCCGCAAATTGCGCTGGGAGTATAGGAAAGTGAGGGCGAGAAAATGCAATTTATTTAACAGTAAGGGCACACTAACGAAGTGTGTACGTGTCGTGAGCACGCACCCATGTCGTATACGCCTTTCTGTCCTAACAATGCGCATGTTTGTAATACGAAATCTTCAAAGACAACGCCGTTCTCATTTAACGTGAACGTAACAAAGGTAACAAGGTGAACGTAACGAATGAAAAAGTGAATACGTGCATTTCTCCTCATATATTACGAGAAGTGCACGAAAATAATTCCAGAGTTTTGCAGGAACAGCATGCATAAAGTAAACGATCTTTTGTTTCTCTCTTTCTCCTTGCAGTTACTCAGGGGCCATGGCAGGCATAGCTCCAGACCACCGGACAAGTCGAAGAGTGACCGTGACAAGAGTGGCAGCGGTCATCGCTCGAACGTACGTATATGATAGACGCATGCATTTATGAGCAAAAAGATGACCCCTCCCCGTTCTCCTTTCTCTTACGTTCACTGGCTCAGGCAATAACTTCTTGGCGGCATTGGCTTCTTAAGGACATACGAAGGCGGGACGAAATGCACGGATATTGCCCAGTGTATGGAGTGCGAGCGAGAATTTATTAGTAGGTGGGAAGGTCGTCCTGAGCGAGTGTGCTCTGGCATACTACTCTGCACGGTGGAAAAGAGTACAGTGTGGCTGGGTGATACGGCATTGTGATAACGTGCCAAAAGAATAGAACTACTAAAATTGAGCTAGCTGGTAAGGAAAATTAAGGCGTGTAGATACGAAAACACTTCAGGAAAGCATCTTTAGAGCCATTCAATGTGCCTTATCTAAACTGCCATTGTATGAATACTTTCGAGGTATATGTATCCATTAGGGTGCAGTTTCTTTTTCACAAACATTGTCCATAGTGTGGCTCTGGTGGAGTCTTCACAGGTGGTAGTGAAAAAACTTTATTTTTTAGAAGGCCGAAAGGTAAAAAAATATTTAAAAAATTAGAGCACACCGAGCAGTTGATGAACGTGTGAAAAAGCCTAATGATCGTGCAGAAGATGGTAGCTGTGGTAACGTCATGGTGGCCTTTCGTCATTGTGCATGTGCTGTTGCAAAATATGACTGCTTCGGTTTCCCTCTGCCGTCCTTTTTATTTTTTTTCAGTTACACTTGGTCCTGTGTGTATAGATTCGAACTGTACGGCATCGAACAACAGTTAGATGCTGGTGTTGGCACTTGTTGTCTTGAAAGAACGATAGATTTCGAAGGATACATAATCGCCATTGATGTCGCAATGGGTATGAAGAGATGAAAAACGTAGCCGAGGACGGCAAAGGGTTAGATGGAGTGACGAAGTCAAGATATTCGCAGGCATAAAATGGAACCAGTTTGCACACGATGGGGTAAATTGGAGATGATAGAGAGAGGCCTTCATCCTGCAGAGGATATAAAATAGGCTGAGAATGATGACGATGATGATGATACGGGATAAGTTGAAGATGGAAGCACATGCCTCCTGATTCCCATCTCACTTAATGTAATAAAGCTATGACGTTACGAGTGATCAATAAATATCACAAAATTCAGATTAACATGAACAAGTAAAGTTAGCGACGGATGGCATTACATCCCAATCCTACGCTGAAACCTAAGTGATTTGGATCACTAACCAGCCCTAACCAAGGTGATTTTGTCACATTTAATTCCTTTTCTTTTCGGGACAAACGCAGGGAACCGTGAAGGTTACTACGGAGTCAACGGAAGTTCAGTGTGACGCTTCTTCAAATCCAGAATCTGTAAGTGTGAGTTCTGTGTGGTATTTCACACCGTCACACTAACAGGCCACAGGATAGCTTACCTTACTTAAAGGGCTAAAACCATTCAAAATGAAATACTGCGGGTAATCTGTCACATATAAGTTTTCAGCAATACCCCGCTATGGTGGTCTAGTGGTTATGGTACTCGACTGCTCAACCGAAAGTCGCGGGATCGAATCCAGGCAGCGGCGGCCGCATTTTGATTGAGGTGAAATGCTAGAGGCCCGTGTGCTTAGATTTAGGTGCACGTTAAATAACCCCATGTGGCTTAGATTTTCGGAGACCTCCACTACGGCGTATCTCAATCACATCGTGGTTTTGGGATGTGAAACCCCAACAGTTATTATTATAAGTTTTCAATAATGCTACATGCTCCGAAACTAATATAAGTGTTCGAGTTCGTAAGAAATATCAACGCGACTTCCGTCGCATGCGCTGGGTGTCTACCTGTGTATCATCCAGCTAATAAGTGAAATTTCGTTCGGCTCTCAGTTGGACCTCTTTCTAAAAACAATATTTTGACCCCGAAGGGTTACGCGAACGCATAACATGCCCGTTGCATAACGATGCCCGTTGAATGAACTGCAGGCTGTCCAGTCGCTGGCTTGAGTGTCTTTGTCTCACTTTGCAGAGTCCCTTTCTTCACGTTCAAGATGAATTGCTCTCAAAGGTACCAGGTGCTGAAAGCGATGCCGCGAGACGGGTGCACGAAGAAAATGTAAGTCTTATCTCACGCACCTCTAATACAAGAAAAAAAAAAAAGGTTTACTTTGTGTCGATTAAGCAGCAAACTAGCAGCACTCCTGACCACGAGACCGGCCATCGTTATACGTATAAGCTAGAAAGATGTACCAACCGCACACATATTCCAGCCTACACCACAAAGCGTGCTTTGCAACGAATAGATTGGTGAAATCACATTTTCTTATTCCGACTGTGTCAGGACAACGTTCGTGAAAACAAGCCAAGGTTGCCGAACCCGTTGCTGTGACGTATTTTCAATTCCATCGCAACGCGGATTTCTTAGGCTCAGTGTTTGATTGCTAAGCGGTTCTTTAACTACGTATTTACGCTTGCATCTTTGGGGAGCAACGCTATAGAACGTACGAAACTTGCTTTTATTGTTTGTTGCTTGTATGCATGATTAAAACTGCGAGAAAGAATAATCAAAGTCAAGTTCCGTTGCTCTAAATGTGCAAACGCGGATGCAAGAACGACAACAAATTATATCATGTTAATTATAATTTCGAATGAGAAATGATGACATCAGATCAAAGAGGGATACGGACAGCTTTCTTTTTTTTTTAATTCTCTGCTCGCTGAGTACGATAAAAAAGACAAAGTATAACTACTCATTATTTGTACACAAATGCGTTTACTAAATGTTTTGCACGTGTGATTTCAGTTGCTGCTTCAGCAGGAACTCAAGGAGAAGTGTGACCTGCTCTCTAAGCTTGAGGTAAGTAACTTGTACATTTTGTTACACTTACTCGAGAAAGAAACAGAACAAGAGGTGCAAACAGGGGCGTGGTCCACCACACACCAGCCAGCTAGATCTCACAAGACATCGCCATTTCTGTCGCAATGGGGTTGACAGAATTCACGCTGTTAGCCTTAATGAGCAATAAGATAACGTTAGAAAGATACTTGGTGTCTGCGCGTCACACTTAGTGACTAATTAGTGTCCGAGCTAAAAGACTTCCGCATTACAGGTCGCAGGCGTTCTCTGAGCGACCGATATAGCCTACTTATCGCGTGGACACTTATTAAAGACTGTCATATCGAATCCGAGTTGTAATCGGCACTGAAATAGTAACTAGCTGTCCCCTCTAAACGCGACATCCTGCAAATGGGCGCTTTTCCTTCGACAGAGGACTATGATACATAAGCTTGTTACGCTGATTAGAACTAATCCACTTCAGTGTGCATGAGTTCGTCTTTCTTTCTTTCTTTCTTTCTTTCTTTCTTTCTTTCTTTCTTTCTTTCTTTCTTTCTTTCTTTCTTTCTTTCTTTCTTTCTTTCTTTCTTTCTTTCTTTCTTTCTTTCTTTCTTTCTTTAGCAAGTTGTCGCTTCAACTCTTTTTTTTACATATTTCTCGTTATCCTGATCGCTGCATGTGACGCCATAGAGGAAGCGGTCGCTCTACGCAAAGCGTGCCACAATCGGATACATTATATGCGTTCGCTTCGTAAACGGCCGGATGGACACACCCATTTGGTGGCGCCCGCCACGCATGTCGCCGGCACCCCGAGACAAGTCCGTTAGCTTCTCTGTAATCCTAAACTTCCTTGTTGAGCCAACACATACCGTCGCCGGGAGCTGTGAAACACTTTTCGCGTAGCCGATCGCCAAGACGTGGGCGTATAACTGCAGCAATGACGACGTCAGGTGTTGCTGCGAAACGGGGAACCCGCGTATATACATGCAACGTGCATGCATGTTCTATAATGGCTCAAATTACCTACCTCCGCGTGCCTTTTTGCTTGACGCGATGTTGCATTAATCACCACGCAGGAGGAACTGGACCATCGTGACGACGCGACGACCGCGCTTGAGGTGCTGGAACGGACGGCAACGCCCTTGTCGCTTAGCCACCGCCCGCAGGTACGTGAACGCATGCATGCCTTGTGCAATGAATTTTGCTTTTCCCGGGCTATGCGGTTGCTGGGGTTGATATACGTGGACCACTGCACCCACAGTTTAAGATAGCGGCGCATCTTGTAAGTACCGCCGTCTCGCACCAGCCCGACTGACATTGTAATTTGTTAGTTTCTTTCGTTCGTAGCGACAGTGCCGCTACTTCCACATGGCAGCGGAGAAAATGAAATCACATGCGAAATTCAGTCGAGTCCTAATTTCGCTCTTCGCCTTTACTAGATTGTGTGTTCTGGAGCTTCTGTCAATATATGAAAGGCGTCACGCAAGATCGACTGTGTAGGCGCGAATTTTTTTGTACCGTTAGCTACACTGGCCTAGCCGAGCCAGTTTCGCGTGGATCCTCAAAAGCCGTGCTGCGCATGCGCGAGGATCAGTGATGTCACGCGCCGGAGCCGGCATCTCCCGCACCCTCCGCCACCGCCGGTCTGCGCTTTCCAGAGGAGTGACGTACTAGCCTTGGCAGACGTATTGGCGCCGGCGCGCGCGCAGCTATTCGCCTTCGTTGTGCAGTCGCCGTCTGACACTGCGCTGGAGCCGCTTGATAGCGCCTTTGACTGGCGTTTGCCAGTGTGGTATAGCCATGGAGAAGAAGAGCGTAAATGCTGCTCAACGGCGCAGAAGAGCGGAGAAGCTTAACTCATCGAATCCCGAAGTAGTTGCCTGGCAAAATAAATATACATGTGCCACATAATACGTATACCGTGTGTGTGTCATTGGAGCAGCAGTAAGCATGATAATCAAGCTAATCCTCGACAATCAGGAAAGCTAAGAATAATTAGCTGAACCTTTGCTAACGCTACGCTATCCTGGCATAGCCGAGCTAAGCCACTGCAACATTTTTTTTTACTTAGTCTTCATTTAACGCCATTACACCAACCTTTACGAAATATCCTAAAAAAATTACACTGCAGCAGGAAAATTATGCTAGCCTCTCTTTTGATTTTTTTCTTCTGCACGCGACAAAGCAGGGAAAAGCTCTTTTAAGGCTTTCTTTTGTGTTTCACACTGCTGCAATAGTAAGAAAATTGATTATCGAAATAAGATGTCATACTACGTAGATTAGCGTTATCCGGCGGGACTGCTTCGCATTTTTAGCGAGATGGCTGACTGCTTTGCATGAAACCGATTCCCACAATGCGCGGGATTTGCCGAATTGTTTTGCTTTAATCGTGGTTGCCACGAAGAGATATCTCACTGCGGCATTAAACCATGAATCACGGCTCGAAGGAAGTTTGAACGTTTCCACACAGATCGTCCGCGCGCAGCGACACGTGCTATACAGCTACACGCACAGTCCGTGCTCACGCAGCGATAGTGTAATGTATATGTGATCGAGACAGGTTCCTCCTCTTTCCCGGACTCGTTCGTGAACGGTGGCTTTCCGGCAGAGAGTGGTATAGCATGCAGTGGGGTACAATTATTATTCCTACGTACGAGGCCTTTTTTATGGTTGGATACGGAACAAACTCGTACATTGTTCCCACTGGATGACTAACGACTCGATGATGTGCCGCTTGCGTGACGCCGTGTTTCCCCGAGGCTCACGGAAGCCGTCGACCGCCCAAGAAGCGTACTTGCCGGGAAGCGCGTTTTACGAGTGGTATAGGGAACGAAACCGAAGAGAGAAATAGAAAATTACGGAGGATAGAAATACTCATCGTATAGGGGTCTCGTGGAGCTTTCCTTTGTTCAGTATCAAAAGCAATCCCTTTTGTACGTTTTGCGTAGCACTTCGAACACGTGATATTAGTGCAAAGGGGAGAATAGAGAGAGAGAAAACAATTTAACGCTAACCCTAGTCGGCATCCACTGAGAAAAACGTGGCCTAGTCTTAACCTAGGCCTTGACATTTAAGGTGTGCTCTCGGAGTAATGTTGTGTCTGGATAATAAATCCTTACAGAAGCGAGTAAGTTTAAATCGTTACGTAAGACCAAAAGTTTAAGTACATCTAAAACCTCACTGTTTCTATCGTGCTATCAGTTTATGGTGATTATGACGAACAACTCTGGGACAAATTGATGCCCAGCTTAACCGTCGCGTTTCAACGCATATTTCTCTAGGCCAGCTTGAGACGACGTTTGGAGACCATACTTTTGGGGGATGCAGCAATTTATTACGCCTGATGTGATTTGTCATATTTAGGTTTCATGAACATAGATAGTTGTTTTCGCGATTTCTGACGTGGCCAAAAATGCAGTAGAATAATCTGTCTTATTGCATTGGGGTTCTACAATTTGTTCAGTGCGCTTTCAGTTTTATGCCATATGTGACTGTAGTCTTATTATGGAGATTGCATGTCTGGATTAAATATCCTTGCGAGCGCACTCTACCCTTGACGGTAGTTATTCCGATGTAGTTTGTCAAAAACGGCGGCACTCGGACACAAAGGCGACCAGCCAGTTTGTTTCGATGGAATGATGCCCTTGCCTGGTAACGCATTCGCTTCTTTTTGCGCTTGCAGCAGCGGGAGGAGCTTCGCGTGACGCAAGAGGCCCTGAGCAGCCTCCGGCAGTGCTTCAGGCTGGACGACCCGTACCAACACACGCTGGACACCATCGAGCAGTCGCTGTGCACGTTACTCGAACGAGTCACCTGCATGGAGAAGATGGCCGCCGCATCTTCCGCTTGCCCTTCCACGGTATGCAATGGCAGCAGCTAGGGTTGTGAACAGCGTTATCGTATAGCCGATTTCTTCATCCAGTGAGTTACAGATAACTCTGCACATTACGCTACGATAAAATAGAATCATGAATTAAGAATTGAGCTAGAGTCGCGCTTTTGTCTGTTTGTTTGTTGGTTGGTTGTCGTTGGTTTGTTTGTTATGAGGATTAACAGTGGATGCACAAACAATTTAAGCGTGCAAATGATCAAAGCATCAATGTTATGATGCTTTTGATCCACGAAATAAAAACATGAGAATCAAGTGATATGATGCTAAAGTGGACAACTTGCGCTACTGAAGGATAATGTAAGCTACAAGGAGCACCCGGTGCCGCCTAAAGATGCCGTTAATAAAAAAATAATGACTGAGAATTCAATATTACCAATAATTGGACGGGAGGACAACCATCACAGCAGCGCGATTGGGAGATCATAGGACGCGTTATCCGAGGTTGCATGTTCGACCCCTGCCAGCGGCAAGTTGCCTTTTCGCCCACTTTAATTTCTCAAATTTATATAGTAGTTATTACAATACAGTTAAAAAGGTACAAATAACGCCCCCTATACTTTTCTTGGCGTCACTGTATGTTCGTTTTCATTAATTAACTTTGTGTAAAAAAGAAAAAAAAGCGAGCGCTTGAATTCCCCATCTTTCGTTCTTGCGCAGCACAAGATATCACAATACATTCTTCCACGAATACTTGCTAGTTACCTTAATCTAGGTTTCTTTTTGTTTGCAGGGTTCCCTGAGTGCTGCATCTGCGCGCCGGTTGAACTTCGACTCGACCGGTGACCCCCGGCGGCTACCAATCACAACGTTAGAAGGTTCTTAGAAGTCTATGCATGTATTTCCGCTATACACAGCGCCTCATCCGGGTGCACTGAACAGCTCTTTTGTGTCGGCATGCGAGTGACTTGCGGCATGCGACTAACAGAACGAAGTCATGCACGTGTACTACATGCATCGTGTATTGTCGTATGCCCACACAATTATACGAATGCAACGCCCACTCACATGCACAAACAATATGCGCCTGGTGCTTTGACGACCGAAAAAGCTAAAATAATGTCTCTCTTCACGAGTCCATTGATTAATAAGCAATATATTTGTCTATTTTAGCTAGCAGTTAGAGTGAAGTTAGTAAATTGCGTATGCAGCTGAGACGATGGAGACAGTTATTAAGTGGTTAAAGTCAAGATTTAGTCAACCAGCTCGGCTTTAATACCCAGACACCTAAATTTTGCGCACTCACATATGACAGGATAACAAAATCAAAGATGATTGTCTATTTTAAGTCCTTCCTTAGGAGGCTCAGATAAAATATGATCGGCAGGAAATGAGCTAGATTATAAGGAGCGCTCTCCGAAGCAAAGACGCGAAATAACGAAGAAAACTGCACGAATGAGCTATCTGTGCTTACCGTCTCTTCGACAGTGTGCTGGTGCGCACAGATACATGACCATAGTCTGTTTTTACGAGGCGTCACGCATTTACTTACCGTATTACCGCATGTACTTGCGCGTATATGTAAGACGATCATGCAGGAATATATATAAACAAGGAAAAGAAAGGCGAGGGTATAATAATTAATGACACAAAGAAAGACAATGTAACGATTATAGAGCGACAAGCAACGTTTAATGCAACCGTATTAGCGGAGTGTGCATACGCCGTGTATTGCGAGGTCATGCACCGCGGTAGCATGTCGCCTGCGCCGCTACGCTAAATTTGTAACAGAATGGCGAAATTCTGCGTAAGCCGATGAACCAGATGGGTCAGCGACATCTCGGGTCTGATCATCCAGAAAGGTCACGTGGAACGCATCGCAACAGTGGATTGGTCCATCGGTTCTAACGTCCGTGGGCAAGCGCACTTTTTGTAGAAGGAACATTTTGTGGCGTCTAATTCAAAACCCTTATAATCGAGTTCTCGTTATTCATAATGTCACTACTTCTGCGATATACAAGATGTCTTTTCTGTATAGCTGTATAGCTTTACTGCTAGTGGCTGAGCTCTTTACGTATTTAAGCACTCGAAATTTTGTTTTCTGACATGTATAGTATGTCTTTTCCGCACAACATTGTTGCATAGTGGCTGAGCTCGCCTACTTAAGCGCTCGAAACAACAACAAAAAAAAAGACAGAAAAAAGAAGAAGAAAAGATAGGGGCATATTCTCCGACAGGACGTATGATACTTGGTAGACTGGAAATTATAAATAAGATGTATTTCGCGTTGTCTTCGCGCAAGTCCGTATAAATTGATGGATGCTACCCCCTCCGCTGAGAATGAAGCGATGTGAAAGGAGTAGCTTAATTCGAGGCGAAGAATGTGGCATGTCACGCACACTGCATGTCTTGCACGTGCATGGCTCGCACGTGCGGTGTGTTGTTTCGTAAGTTTTGACGACATGCACTTTTTCGCGCGTGCCTACAGACTTTCCCGGCTACCGCATCGACCCTCCAGCATCCCTAGGCCATTGCTCTCAGCCACCGAGCACCAAGGTGATCTACTACACAGAGAGGTCGGTCACCCCGTTCCTGTCGGCCATTCCCAAAAGGCAAGTCCTCAAATTAATTTCTCAGATAACTAGTAGCTAATTACGCTTATGACTGTCGCGGTATGGGGTATTTTCTTGTTGTTTTTTCTTCTCGGTCTTCTTGTATTTGTGAACTATGTGTAATTGCCAGCACACTTTTTCGCTGTAGAAAATAAAGATAAATGACATGGCATTTGTGTTCCTAGATTTGTTTGCTCTAACTATATTACACACAATGTCCACCAGCTGCTGGACATTATACACAGTGTCCAGTGGCTAATTATAACTACGAACATGATTACTGGTCCCATGTCTTCAGCCTGTAGCCTTCATCTCTTTCATTAAGCACTTTCGCGATAACGATAGCACTGCCATTTTATATATGAACCCTTGTCTTTTTCTTTCCTTCGCTCTCGACAGACTCAGCGACATCCGACTTCGAGACTTCAAAGTAGTGTTTGATCGTCCCGGCCAGTACAGATATCACTTCAAGACACTCGATCCCGAGTTTGGAATGGTCAAAGAGGAAGTAAGTGATGGCGACAACAATATTTTTTTTCGAACAGAGGGAATTGTCTTCGTTCAAGCTTGGAGGCCTTCTCATTCCAGGAAGCTCTAAGTTCTAGCGAAAATAAAATGAAGGCATGCTATAAGGAGCACTTTGCATGCACTTATGCGAAGAACCTCAGTGCGCCGCTGAACCAGTATGTTCAGGGCTTCAGGCCGCATTCGAAACATGCTTGGCGCATTACCTTAAAGAAAGCCTCAACAGCTCCGCAGCTTCAGCAAGTTCCAGTCTCTTATAGTTAATATATGTCTATTAGCACACAAATTACATATGCTTGTGTGGTGTTTCTTGCTTTGGTCACGAAACTGTTTGCAACCTCAACGCATTCTTGAATTCCACGGCCTGTGAACTTTTGTTGCCTGCAGCAACTAGTGTCTATGACCACTTCGCACTTCCCCCCTCCGCCTCTCCCCTCTCCTAATGAAGAACCCTGCACACGCCTGTCTCTTTTTCCCCTCTCTCCTGTTTTCCTCGCATGCCAACATGTAGGGCACTGTCACTCTCTCCTTGCCACTTTTCATGACATTTCAGTTTGTTTAATTCACCTCCACAGGTGCTTCACGATGACGACCACGTACCCGGCTGGGACGGCAAGATCGTTGCTTGGATAGAGGAGGACATCTGAGGAACTGCACTGCCATGTTCCTTCTTTGCTCAGGCATCGCTCGTCCATTCATCTGTACATAGCGCATCATTTGAAAACGTGTGCCTACAATCACTACAGCAACAGTTCTGTTGCGACTTGCACGTATTGTAACTTATTGAAGGTGCGAGTCAGCTTGTTAACCGATCGACTTGTACGTCGACGTTCCGAATGGTTATTGAAGGTTTGGTTTATTGTTCCAACTTCAAAAGGAGTTGCGGTGACCTCAGAATACGTGGCCGTGTCCATAACTAATTTCCAGGCCAAGCTGTTCTACCGTATGTTCACACAACAACAACAACAACAACAAAAAAAAAACATATTCTCAAACGTGAAGCCA
Source organism: Rhipicephalus sanguineus (assembly GCF_013339695.2). Classification (NCBI taxonomy): domain Eukaryota; kingdom Metazoa; phylum Arthropoda; class Arachnida; order Ixodida; family Ixodidae; genus Rhipicephalus; species Rhipicephalus sanguineus. The sequence goes on from NC_051178.1 coordinate 124,472,937, forward strand.
CAACACATCTATAGACACTGTCTCAGTCTTTCTCCAGAAAACGTACTTCTAAACTAAACATCAGGCCAAGCTTGGCTTGTTAGAATAATGTAGCTTTTATGCAAATTCATCATCACTGGTAGTTCTTCCTTTCTGCGTTTTTCTTCAATGTGAGAAAAATAAGAATTGGAATCTATCGTTCGTGCACCAGAAATGCAATGGTCTAGCAAAGAAATAGGCGAGGGACTGAACGAAAAGTACATAAAGATTAAGTGTCACGTGTACTCAACCGTCTGGCGTAACCAAATATATTATCATGAAAAAAATTTTGAAGTTAAGAAATCAGAAAGTGATTAGCCTTAATTAATACATTCAGCGCACGTGCATTGCCGTCTACTTAGATCTTTCTATTGTTTTGTTATTGCAGCGGTTAATGGCCAATTGGTCCACTTCTCAGTCCATCTGTACTCTGAACAAATTTTTTTTAAATCTACTTTCCGTTTTCTTTTCGCTCTGTTACGAGTTTTGTGAATGCTTTAAAGATTGCCTGTTACGCAAGTGATAGGTGATGCTGCTTTTTTGAAGTGATCGCTTCAAATAAAGTATGGCAGTCACACGAGCAGTTATTGACACGTTCAAAGGGGTGCCCCTCCTCAGTATAAGATTGTGACACTTCTCTAAGAACGAACGAGCGTGCGTTCAGAAAACCATGTGGGCACAGCTAAGTCTATGATGTGAAGGCTGTGTTATGTATATGCGGGCCATTTGTCACCCATCATAACAGTTATGTTGTATCTGAGGATTTCCTCAAAGCTTTGCCAACTATGTTTAAATGTGTCGCCTGCAGGAACGTGTTTCATATTGGAACTGTTTGTATTTATCTCATTGAAAAATCGCTGTTAATAAAGCAAAGTGCAATTTTTCGAAGTCGCTGCGTGAAGCGATAATAAATAAAAATGTTCATTTACATTCGCTTAAAGTGTCATTTCGTGTATTTGCGAGAACTGCTCGGATGTATTCTTGGGAATCAAAAAAACTACATCGAGAACAAATTGTCACGATCCGCCTATTTTATGTCCACTTCATTAGGAGCTGTATTCCATGCCAGGAGGCATGGCAAGCACGAATGCCTATACTCATTCTTAATTACTTCATCAGATGATGTGCTATCATCGCTTTCCAGAGACTGAATGGTGGGTATGGTGGGTATGCCTTTCAGTATCTTTATCATCGACAGCACATTTCTTACCACTCAGCATTAATGGGCGCACTAATTGCGGGCCGACATTCCAACTCGAGGTGAAACATGGCAGCTATACGCTATCGCATGATTTACAGCTGTCTGAGCACGAGTATCTCGGAGATCGAATACTCTCGCCATTCCGACCTTTTTAAGACACTAAACCGTATTTGCGGTTGAAGTTCCTTCGGCACCAGCGTATTTTATTTCATACCATCAACTGCGCGTACCTCGATTACAGGCTGCTTTTCCAGGCACACGCTGACGCCGATATGCCACACAAGAGACGTATTTTCGGCGTTCGGTCAGCCGTGCCCGTGTCTGCTTCGAGCCGCGTAATCTTCGCAATGTTAAGTTAGAAAAGCTGATGTTCGTTTTGATCCGCGCCTTACATATTTTATTTGACCACAAGTGTTCTAGTTTCGTCCCCTTGATCAGTCTTCTAATCTCTACTAACGATAATGGCGATAATGAGACGATAATTGAAATGGTAGAGGTCGCATAGTTTTTTTAAAGAGGCGCGCTCACGTTCACATCCATGCCGCCTGTTGAGAAACAGGTAGGTGAATATTGAAAATCATCACCTAATATTAAAACAAGTGCTTCCAAGTGACGCCTCTGACTTCCAAGAAAGACAAAAAAACATTGCGAAATTGAAGATGACGAGGCTTATGCGTCTGCCACGACCGCTGCGTGCAACGCCTTTGCGGTGACTTTGTTGCAGTACCTTGCTGTCGTGAGACTATGTGATCGCGCAGGATGAATATCGCGTCCGCTGTTGTAAAATGGGTGGTCAAGCGTAGAGCGGCACTCCCAGGTTAAGACAAAGTTTGTGCCCAGGGTGATTATTGCAGGTGTAACACGGGCATTTTTGATCGCGATCAGGGCCGATCCGGATTAGACTCGATCCGGATCAGATGCTGCTGCACGGTCATATATATTGAAGATCACGATCAAGGCGATCGCGATATGCACATCGCGATCTGGTCCCAAGATCGCGATTTTGCTGACGTCTGCACCAAACTCGATCCGGATAAGTTTAGACTGTGCAGCAGCGACCATTGGTGATCGCGATCGAGAAATCCGAACCGGATAGGGCCCAATCGCGATCAAAAGCGCCCGTGTGTCACCGGCCTCCTTAAATATGTGTGAAGCGCTTTTTCATAAACGTGTGAAGCACACAAAAATGTATTAATAGACTACCTTAAAACACTTGAATGAACTTTGTCATCTTGTGTAATATAAGTGAAGTACGACGGACATCCGGAATCAATATGTAGAGACATGTGCTTGCACGAAAGTTACACCAAATATGCTGAAAATCAGGATTTTATTACTGAGGAGCAAATACTCATTTCTTATATAGTCTTGAGAAAAATTCCCCGTCTTTTTTTTATGTAGCTATATACATTATGTTACAGATTGTACAAAGCGGGTAAATATAGCTAAAATAATTTCAAAGCTGACAAAAACAGAAGGAAAGTGTTATATTGTTTCTGTGCGCCCTGTAAATGTTTTATTTAGAAATTATTAGTACAATTCGTTCCTCTGCGCAACAACCTATATTTTGTTGTTTAATATTTTTTAATATATTCAATATACATTCAGGACATGGACTCCACAGCAGATGCTTAATTTTGCTCTGTTACTGCGTGACTTAATTTAACATACAAATGAGTAGGCCGCACATGACCGGGTTAATTGGCGAAACATGGGGGAGGCCTATGCCGTGGGTCTGTCCATCCTCCATTTGATTGTTTGTAGTAGCCAACTCTAGTTCGTGAAGTGCTCACTAGATGGCGTTGGTGGCGCTCGCTATTGCATGCTGATGATATTGTCTTATTTGCGGACAGTCAAGATGATATACAGCGACTGGCAGATATATACGGAAGGGAATGTGAGGCTCTAGGACTAGAATTTAGTGCAACAAAATGTGGATTGATGGTATTCAATGATCACGAAGACCATGCGGTCTTTATACAGGGCCAAAAAATACCGAGGGTAAGCGAGTACAAGTACCTTGGAGTATGGGTAAATGAGGAGGATAGATATATGGAGGTACAAGAGAAAGCATCGGTAGCAAAGGGAAAGAGGAATGCTGAAATTATGGAGCACAGAGCTTTATGGGGGTACAATAGGTACGAGGTGCTTCGAGGGCTGTGGAAGGGTGTGATGGTCCCGGGGCTTACATTTGGGAACTCAGTGGTGTGCATGAAGTCAGAGGTACAATCAGGAATGGATGTAAATCAAAGGACGGTGGGCCGCCTCGCGTTGGGCGCTCACGGGAAGACGACAAATGAGGCTGTAAAGGGTGATATGGGATGGACAGGCTTTGAAGTGCGGGAAGCTCAGAGCAAAATGAGATTCGAAGAGAGGCTGAGGAAAATGAAGAAGAGTAGATGGGCAGAGAAGGTTTTCAGGTATTTGTATAGAAAAAGTGTTGACACGCAGTGGAGAAAAAGAACTAGGAGACTCACCAGTAAATATACGGCTAGCAGTGCGGGCGATATGGCAACAAGGAGCATTAAGCGGAAGGTCAGAGAGGCGGAGAGGACTTATTGGATGGCAGCGATGGAAAAGAAGCCGGCTCTGAGTAACTACCGAAAGGGAAAAAAGGAAATAAGGAGGGAAAGGTTTTATGATAATTCAAGGGGAAGCGCTTTACTGTTTGAAGCAAGGTCGGGCTGCCTTAGAACGCGTAGTTATAAAGCGAGATTCAGTAACGAAGAAGAACAATTTACATGCTGCGGGGGAACTAAGGAAACGATGGAACATGTACTGATTGAATGTGGCGATATTCACCCAGGTATACGTGTGGGCACGAGTCTACATGAAGCCTTGGGTTTTAGGGACAACAATGGAAAGCTGAACATGTCCGCGATAGAAATAAGTAAGAGACGGTTAGAGTATTGGTGGCAGAAAAGTAGAGATAAAGAACAAAAATAAATAATGGGGGAATAATAAGGTCATTCTGCCTTAAGAGGCAGAGAGATAGACCGTGAATTTGTATTTTTTGGTATAATAACATAGATTTAATCAATGTAGATAAGGTATTAGGCCAACATGAAACAAGGAAGCTTTTTTTTTTTCCAGAGCCTGGTGGCAGACATGTCACCGCCCCGTTACAAAGGGGACGCTCATAGCATCCATATATATATATATATATATATATATATATATATATATATATATAACTGCATATAATATCGCTATATGGTGCTCGGCGGAAAAGAAGAGGCTAGAAGAAGAGGTAGAAGAAGCCAGGAGAAATGTAAATAAAAGGGTTCGTTGGAACTTTGCATGCCCACGTAGACGATGTGGAACGGGACTCCATACTTACTGCGGCGGACGTTCTCCGTCTTACCGAGGCGTGGAACGTCAAAAGACCGTATATCAAAGGATACGTTCCACTCGTGTGCATCCATGATGCAGAGCGTCCTGCAGGTGGTGCGGCCGTATACGTCAAACAGAAAAGGCACAAGATCTGAAACTACTACCAACGACACAGAGCCACAACGGTGAATATGCTGCCATCGATTTTGATGGACGCATCATCATGACAGTTATGTTTTTTCTTTGTTCGTTTTCTCCTTGATGTGGATTGAAGTCCCGTCAAGGAGATGATCGACGTCGATGAAGCAGGAGGCAGGTTGGAGGTAATAAAAACTTGAAGGTATATTGCAGCGAAATATTTACAGTCATATGTACATTTTGCCGAAGCACACTGATGATAACATAGACATCAACAGCGTCTTACTCTTCTACTTAACTTTTCTTAAGTTAGAGCCTAGAACACTGTTACTACATACGAAGAACCGAGTCTCACTGTTCGACCACCAAGTGGTTACGGCCCAGACGAAAGTTGCATCGTACGGAGTCTTACTGATCTATCAGTTAAGTGATTACAGCCTAGACTGAAGGGAAACGAATTCCGTCCAGTCTTAAGTACCTTGCGGTAACAAAGAAAAGGGGAGGTGGCCACTGGTGGTCCGCCTCGACATTCCCTTATCCAATCCGTTCATTCTCAGATTAAGCCACTCCCTACCGGGCTGTCCTTAATCTCGACAGCAGTGTCTTTACAGCGCAGACAGGCGTTTTGGCACTCTTTCCCATCATGGCTCTCCCTCTCCTTCCCACGCTCTCAGGGATTCTCACGGTCGAAATACATCTGTATTTTAGCCCTGGTGCATTCACGCCATTTTCCTATACACATCGAGTTGAACTCGCGGAGCCAGTCGTTAAACCGTTCCGGGAAAGAAAAGGCGTCTGCGTGACCCTGCCTCCCACGCATTCGACCTTGCATTGTTGCAAAAGCACATCTTGGTCCGTGTTGGGGTCACGCATACTGTCGCCTCGAGCGACTGCTTAGAGCGGGGGATGTCCTCCTCATTTTCCCACACATTCAGGCCGCCGACCTCTGAGAACGGTCGCCTGACCGCAACCCATGCTGGCCATCGGGGCAGACAAGCTTGCTCAAAGGAAGCCGTTTGCTTTCTCTTGATAATTGCCCAGCGAAAAGACCAGGCAGGGGGAGAGCCGAGAAAGAAGCTTTGTACGACGTACCGTGCCGCGCCGTCCTGTCTGCAGGATCGACTTATGAGCGGCAAACATAACACGTCCCCCCTAAAGAGTACGCTGGGCTGTTCTACGCTCAGTGGTACGATAAATCACTGCCGCGATTAGGTCACTGGACTTTCTAACCATACAACAGTCAACACAAACATCAAACACAATTGCGAGACAACACGACAAGAGAATACAAGAAATGTAAACAAGTACATGCTAAACAATCAAACACACCATTGCTGCTTCAAGCAGTATGATCACTAGTGTCTGTTTCTTGAATTCACAATCACACAGTCCACAATATACAGCAGCAAGTGGGCAGGAACATTCACGTCCCCCCCAGTTGGCATGGCACTGTTATTCTGATGGCTTCCATAAACTATTCTGGAGCCTTGATAATGCATCCGCATTACCGTTACATACGCCCTTCCGATGTTGTACTGACACATGATATCGCTGCAACGCCAGCGCCCATCTTGTCAATTTCGCCCCGTGCGGAGTCGAAGTTGTAAGGTACGACAGCGGATTGTGGTCGGAAACGACGTTTACTATGGCACCAAAAAGCCAGTAGTCAAACTTCTTTAAGGCCCATATTATTGCGAACGCTTCCCTCTCAATGGTCGACCAGCGCATCTGGGTCGGTGAGAAACGGTGGCTTGCAAAGGCGATAGGCTTCTCTTGCCCCTCGGCTGACATTTGCGCCAAACATGCTCCCGCCGCCGTAGCTGATGCGTCTGTGAAAAGCCAGTAGGGCTGAGATGGCTCTGGAGTGTTAAGCGCCACGGCCTCGCACAAAGATTGTTTGAGAATCTCAAATGCCGTCTGGGCTTCCTCCGGCCAGGGTATCTTATTAGGTACCGCTTTCTTTGTTAACAGCGTGAGCGGGCTCGTCACCTCTGCGTATCCTCGGACGTACTCGCGATAGTAGCCACAAAGTCCTAACAGGCTGCGTAGTTCCTTTTTGGTGCGCGGTGGTACCAGGTTCTTAATCGCTGCTATTTTTTCAGGGTCTGGTGCATGTGTCCCTGAACCGACAATATGCCCCAGGTAATGTATGTGGGATTGCGCAACCTGACACTTCTCCGGGCTGGCTTTCAGTCCCGCCTTATCTAAGACCTTAAGAATAATGTCGAGATGCTTTAAGTGCTCCTCCCAAGTACTAGAAAAAATAGCAATATCATCAAGGTATGCCGTGGCATACATTTGATGTTGCACCAAGAGTTTATTCACCATTCTTTGAAAGGTTGCCGCGGAATTTTTTAGCCCGAAAGGCATCACTTTCCATGCGTACTGACCCTCGTGCGTTACAAACGCGGTGAATTTCTGACTCTTCTCTTCCATCGGTACCTGCCAGTACCCGCGCCTAAGGTCCACTACCGTAATGAACTGCGCTCTACCTACTCGGAAAATCAATTCCTGAGGATTCATCATAGGGAACGCATCCACTTTGGTGACAGCATTTAACGCCCTATAGTCCACACACATGCGGATAGTCCCATCTTTCTTTCCGACGCATACCACCGGGTGTGCGAACTCACTCTCCGTGGGGTAGATCAACTTCGAAGCCAACAGTTCGTCAACTTGCCGGCTGACTTCCTTCTTTAATAGTTCCGGCACCCGATAAGGAAACACCTTTTTTGGCTGGTGGCCCGGTTCTATTTCTATCTTATGTTCGTCTACCTTCGCTATACCCGGGGTGCCGTCAAAGAGTGTGCAATGTCTTTGGAACACCGCCTGTACTTCCGCCTGTGCGTCAGCATCAAGGTGAGCAACCTTCTCGCTCGTTAGCATTAGCTCTTCCCGCTTTATAGTGGTTGGTTGTGGAGCATATTCCACAATTTGCTCATCCTCCCCGGAAACGTCTTTTTCCTCCAAGGTAAGATTGCAGGCCACTACTTTTGGTTTCTCTACTGCTTGTTCTGCCTCATGAGCAGGCTCGGCCGGTGCTCGACAGGGTGCCAGAGGGCTGCTGGCCTTCAACAAAAGTTTCCAATCTTCCTCGGTCAACAAACAATCTGTGCCCTCGACGAGCTCATCAGTTAACGCGCAGAGTAGGTCGACGCTCTGAGGCTGCGTCACCACTCGCGGGCTATTTAATTTGACCGGCAACGTAGCTAGCCTTGCCTCGATCGTTTTACCAAAAGCAGACACCAATCTCACCTTGCCACACGACTCTATTAGACTACGCGGAAGCAGACTCTCCCGAATGACGGTTATCTCACTCCCCGTATCCAAAATCGCATCTGCGGCTATACCTGCACATGATACAGGAATTAACTGCAGTTTATTTGTGCCTTCACCCTCGTGTTTCAGAGACTTCACCTTTGCGCTAAGTACTCCATCAGGTATTTCAATTTCCGACTCGTCGGCTAATATAACCTTTTGTACCTTTCCGCTTTGGCTCGATAGCCTTCTTGGTGTTGCTCTCCTTATCACTAGCCTTCGGGCACTCTTTAGCGAAATGGCCTGAGCCGTGACATAAGTGGCATTTCAGAGCCCCTTTCTCAACTCGTGTCGCCGGCTTTTGCCCCATTTCTACAATTGGTTGCTTTGAAGCACGCCCTTTCCCTTTCGCTTGCTCGAAAGTTTGGAGCACTTTAGCGATCTCAGTTGGCCTAAGCCATCCCTCGCCTTCCCTTAATCTCACATACTCCAGACCCTCCGTACTGAGTCCCGATTTTATACGGTCAGCAACCATGAGTTCGGCCATCACTTCTACCGTGTCGGCCTCTCTCACTTGAAGGTAGTATGAGAAATACGTTTTCACGCGGGACGCGAACTGCGCCCACGTCTCTTCCTTTCGCTTTACTGCCCTTTCAAACCTCTGCAGATACTCTGCCGGGGAAAGCTTCAGTTCCGTCAGCACTGCTGCTTTAACTGCCTCGTAATCTGCACTCTCTTCAGGGTTGAGGTTACGCAGTAGGTAACGAACTCGTTCAGTTAGTGCTGGTATAACCAAATGCACGCGACTCTCATACGGTACTTGATAAGTAGCAAACAGTCTTTCTACTTCCTCAAACCATAATGGCACATCCGCGTCACTCGGCAGGCGAAACCCTTTCAGCACTTTTGCACATTGCTGGACAGAATCGAAACACCGTCGCCTCTGATCACCCGTCTCCGACCCAGAGTTGGACAACGTGCCATTGAGACGTTCCGCGTTCATTCTATTCTGCAATAGCTTTTCGTACTCAATCTGGAGATTGAGCCTTTGGATTTCAAGTTCGAGCGTTCTCGTTTCACTTGAAAACGGCAAAACCTGAGATGCCTGCTGAATCGATTCTTGATTCGGAGTAGGCACTCTCGCCTCACCTGACTTATCAGAATTTAGACTACCATCATTTGATGGCTCTCGATTCCGATCCACTTCCGCTACACTCGCACCTTCATCTCCATTAAACTCCATTGTTTCAGCACCTCCGCGTGTTCTCACCATGTGCTCTACACATAAACTGCCATGCCAACTTGAGAAAGACGCAAGAAATCCTGCTCACCCTTTGCTGAATGCTCTGTCGTTCCTGGATCTCCTCCACGGCGCCGGAGTTGACTGCTGTGGGATCGTCTCGACGTTGCCGCTGGTGGCTGTTGGATGCCTTGCTCCTCGGTCTTCTCAGGGCTGGTCCAGTGTATGGTGCTGTAGAGCTCGCCGATCCCTGTCAGACTGCGCCAGTTATGTTTTTCTTTTGTTCGTTTTCTCCTTGATGTGGATTGAAGTCCCGTCAAGGAGATGATCGACGTCGATGAAGCAGGAGGCAGGTTGGAGGTAATGAAAACTTGAAGGTATATTGCAGCGAAATATTTACAGTCATATGTACATCTTGCCGAAGCACACTGATGATAACATAGACATCAACAGCATCTTACTCTTCTACTTAACTTTTCTTAAGTTAGAGCCTAGAACACTGTTACTACATACGAAGAACCGAGTCTCACTGTTCGACCACCAAGTGGTTACGGCCTAGACGAAAGTTGCATCGTACGGAGTCTTACTGATCGATCAGTTTAGTGATTACAGCCTAGACTGAAGGGAAACGAATTCCGTCCAGTCTTAAGTACCTTGCGGTAACAAAGAAAAGGGGAGGTGGCCACTGGTGGTCCGCCTCGACATTCCCTTATCCAATCCGTTCATTCTCAGATTAAGCCACTCCCTACCGGGCTGTCCTTAATCTCGACAGCAGTGTCTTTACAGCGCAGACAGGCGTTTTGGCACTCTTTCCCATCATGGCTCTCCCTCTCCTTCCCACGCTCTCAGAGATTCTCACGGTCGAAATACATCTGTATTTTAGCCCTGGTGCATTCACGCCATTTTCCCATACACATCGAGTTGAACTCGCGGAGCCAGTCGTTAAACCGTTCCGGGAAAGAAAAGGCGTCTGCGTGACCCTGCCTCCCACGCATTCGACCTTGCATTGTTGCAAAAGCACATCTTGGTCCGTGTTGGGGTCACGCATACTGTCGCCTCGAGCGACTGCTTAGAGCGGGGGATGTCCTCCTCATTTTCCCACACATTCAGGCCGCCGACCTCTGAGAACGGTCGCCTGACCGCAACCCATGCTGGCCATCGGGGCAGACAAGCTTGCTCAAAGGAAGCCGTTTGCTTTCTCTTGATAATTGCCCAGCGAAAAGACCAGGCAGGGGGAGAGCCGAGAAAGAAGCTTTGTACGACGTACCGTGCCGCGCCGTCCTGTCTGCAGGATCGACTTATGAGCGGCAAACATAACATTGCCTTTCAGCTAGTGAGTCGGTTCTGCGGATATTCGCAAGTTTGAGGAATATTCATGAGAGGAAAGGAAAGGCGTAATCCATGCACGCTATACAGTAGCGCTCACAGCTCATTCATATCGATTGTACTTCAAACGTGCAGCAGTGGTTCTTCACAAAACACTTGACTGTTGACTAATATTGGTCCGTATGCACAAAAACTACCTCAGCCAACCTGGATAGTGGAGCATATCGTTAGCAATGGCGGACGATCGGGGGCAAATAGCACTTATAGAACTCCGAGCTCAGTAAATTGGGGCGTGATTATTCTCAAGGTGCATTTCAGCAGTTCTACAGAAACCGCGGTTACAGCGAAATGTATTGTCATTAGTAGCATTCATACCTTAAAATCCTGTTCTTTCTTTCTTCTAAGCAGTGCAAAAGGTATACATAATCAAAGGACATTCCGATACAAGCATATAAGCTACGTGACTTTGGAGTAGAGATATGACACTGCCCCGTTTTTTTTTTTTTAAATTAGCTTCACGGATAATACGGAGCAGACGTAGCCGGATGGCGCAATCTACTGCACTTCTATACCTCCACGCTCGGAAAGTTGCCGTACTGTGAGGGGATTTCCCGTACACGATAAGATATGAGCCCCAAATAAAAAGGTCCATTATGACCATGGTATTGTACGAAAGGCTTATCTCTGGGTCAAGGACTCGAGGTGTTGAAGGAGGCGTTTGAAAGAAACACGTTAATTTTCCATTCGTTCATTAAAGAAATATAAAATAGAGGTAATTCTTATGTCGTCGTTGTCGCGTGCCTGTGTGTTCATTCGTTGCTGACAAGGCTCCCTGTTTGCTTCTTTTCCAGCTACAATCGTACAAATTGCTGGCCGATCGCAATGCTGCCGCCCAGGTATATATACGACAGGGCACCAAGCGCAAGCATTTTTTTTAATATTGTTACAAATGTAAAACACTGCTGCGCATTTAAATCGACTGGCGTCATATGTTCAGTTTGCTCGTTTCGTGGATTTCCGGAAATGTGTATTTAATTCGCTAATTAAATATGCTCCAAACACTCGGCGAGTAATCTTGCACCGCATGGGCTAAATGTTATAAAAATATACCTAAAGCGTGATTAGCATTTATCGGCCCTGAAGTTACTTAACGACGCGCAGCTGCTGTTTAGGCGTGCGTGAAGGCACCAAAAGCAGCAATAACGACGAGATGTATCGAGCAGTTGTTTGAGCTTAGCTAACTGGTCATACACATGCATTGAATACATACGCATATACAGACGAGCGCTAAGGAAATCAGTTCCAGCCTTGAAGAAGACAAGTCCACTTGTCGAAACGTCGGCTCGAGTACCCATCCATCCACTGTTTACGGATTTTTTTCATCACAATCTTCCATCTTCCTGCCGTTTTATACACTGAAGAGATCACTTAACGGTGGTAATGAAAGGACGAGGAAGAAAGCGAACACTATATATGGACGCAAAAAAAATAGACAGGCAATTGAGAATAGCTCCTGAAATATCGTGCTGCTTTGTTTACCACACACCGAGATCGTGAAAGTCGCCATCTTGAAACCCACCAACGAGAGGACACAAAGAGAATATAGCCACGTGATGTCTAATTTGTCTTTCGTCGTTCGCACACAGTCGCGGTGGGCGCAACTCATTTACTCGCTACAAAGTTATTCAGCACGTTTCGTCTAATGACTACGATATAAAGTAAAGGCTTTCGCTATCGAGTCAATGTAATATTTGTTATGTAATGTGATGCCGGCATTTCGAAGCGAATGTTCAGCAAGCATGGTACCATCTTGTACGTTAAAATGTCATGGTATACTAACATTAATATCTTTCTTTCTCTCTCTCTCTCTATCTCTCTAACACAGCGTCATGGCAACAGGTACGCCAGCTTGCACGGCCCGATGTTGCTTCGACAAACGGTGAGCAACAAAACAAGCGTAACCCGTAAGCGTCTCGCAGTAACGACCCATTGAACAGGGTGACCGGCATTACACGTTAAAATGTCATTTCTAAACCCTCTTCCTGTACGTACTACCTCGTGCTGCATGACGACAATGGAAACGCCACCGCGCGCCCCATTGTGTAACGAACTTGCATCCAAGCAGCTGGCAGAGAGAATCCTTGTCTGACATCGTGCACAAACTGGCTCCGACCGCGGTGCTGCGTGCAAACGTGGAAGCTATTGGCACTGCACTTAATGCAGGCAAATGAGCAGTGGTGTGCGCAAGTACGTACGTCTTCGACACGCTGAACCAGTATCGTGCGACTCTCCTAAAAAATTCTACGCCCAGTCGCGCTATTCGTGAAATTAGGAGAGCGTTTAAGAGATGGCTTACATCACCATATCCCGGTGCATGTTATTAGACATTGTCACGATGTTAAACTTGAGAGTCAAATAGGTGCATCAAACGTAAACATTATGACCAGGGCAATCTTTTAACACTGCGCGCTTGCTGCTTCCTCTTACTCCTTTAGTGCCTTCCTCTTAAATGGCAATACATGTCTTCATCATCGTTCTTTTTATAAGAATTGACAAACTATTGCATTCAATCCTATCTATAGTCTTAACGAGGAAGCGAGTGCATCTCGCACCAAACATGAAGTTTGATGCAAGGGATAACATCGGTAGAAGTGGTTTAATCATGATATTTCCGTCAACTATCGTGGAGAGGGACACTTATTAGATCTACATACACTGTCGGAAACGGCGAAAAGCACCCGTGACGAAGCAAAGTCAATTACCGCGAGTTCGACATCAAATTTCAAGACGTACACTACTGACATGTGACCCTATTATAAAATGTCTCGCCTTCGTCTCTGCGTTCATCAAAAGCATCAAGAGGGGCACTTTTGTGTACACGAAATATAGGAGCGGTTACTCTCTTCGCATGCACGGATATTTCCAGATCTCACCGTGGTTCTCACCGTGGTTCCAGATCTCAAAAAAGATAGATAGATAGATAGATAGATAGATAGATAGATAGATAGATAGATAGATAGATAGATAGATAGATAGATAGATAGATAGATAGATAGATAGATAGATAGATAGATAGATAGATAGATAGATAGATAGATAGATAGATAGATAGATAGATAGATAGATAGATAGATAGATAGATAGATAGAAATGTCTTACGTTCGTAACGTGCCTTTTTATAAAATGAACTGTCTACGGATCTAGTTACCTTTTCAATCAGCAGATGAGCTTACGTGTAGACTATCAAAGCGGCGGACGTGTAACACGTGCTGTTTGTTCTCTCCTACACAGACCGATGAGGACGCGCATCCGGAAGAAGTGAGTCGCTATACTCCTGGTACTGTCATGCAATTATTATTTCTAAGTACTGTACGGAAAACCACCCGTAATGGTAAATGCGCTTCAACTCCTGTTCACTTTTTCAAGGCTCGTGTGACGCAGTCGAATGAGATGGGTTATATAGTTTAGGTATAAGACAGCACCTTCTCACTCTGATCGGTTGTTTTAGACAGAGGAAATCCCTGTCTAAAAATCTCATATGACACATATGCCGCATATCCAATAATCTCCTATTAACACATATGAATCACATATGTTCTCGTATGGCCATAATATATTACTGGGTATGTGTCATATGAAATTTTTCGATAGGGAATGTATTGGTAAATATGAAGGAACAACGATTCCTGGATGTAGTTGTGAAGCCCGTTGATAACATGCGCAACTTATTTTGAATTCGAATATGTTACGAATGTCTTACGATTAGAATATATTTAGCGACAGCGTATTCGGTACTTAATTTCTCTTATCATCGCTTCGCTGCGACAGCCCGGCATGAAGCTGGACGTGGTAAGTTTACTGTAACGGCATGCTGCGAAAGAGTTTTATGCGCTTGTCGTATTTATACAGCCTTCTTCGTATTCAATTCTTTGTCACTGGAAAACACTCGTTATCATTATTTTGTCGTTACATATAATGCTACGGCAATCATGCACGCACGCTAATTACGATGTAAAGCCAACCTGACTACAGTGGCATGTGCACTGTCTTCGCATAACGTTATTCGATAAACTGTGTACTGCTCGTCTTCTGTTGGGTCGCGGTGTACACTATGTACTGTGGGTCAGTTATTTCGATCTTCGCTATTACAGAGTCACTTTGCTCTCCCCAAACTAATCGTACATTGTAAATATTTTGTTTCGATGACTTCGGAGGAACCTTTGTTCCTCAAAAGACTATGCACCCTAAGAAAAAAAAGAGTATTTTGACTCCTTTCGGGGAGTCTTGACTTGACACGTAATGACTCTCTTTAAGGAGACACGTGAACTCTCTTTGGAGATCCTTATACTCTCTTCGGAGAGTCGTGTGGCCCGCAAGAGAGTTAACGTGACACTTTAAAAGAGTGTCATATACGTGGAAAGTCAAGACTCCCCGAAAGGAGTCACTCATACTCTTTTTTTTTTCTTGGAATGTGACACAGTTTCGCGGAAATTAATGTGCATACACATTTGGCGTTAATGGGCAAGCGATTCGCATAAACGAATTTATGACAGCGTGCAAACGCGTGGTTTGAAATGGGGGTTCTCGTGCTTCATCTGACAGCGATCCGAAAATTGAAATTTCGTAGAATCACGCCAAGGAACTTGCAGGAGTGTACGCGATCGACTTAATGCGTCATTTTAATTGAAAAATTGAATCGTATTGTTATATTTCTCAAAACTGACGATCATCTACAGGTCTTGAAAAAAGAGTTCTAGGATTTAACAATGTGCGTGTGAAGCTTTTAAATGTGCACCACGCTCATCAAAAGTGATGTATACACGATCACTCTTGAACTTCGCCTGGGAGTCGAACCCTCGACATTGTATACGCCATAGCAATTGAACAACGTGGCGGTTACGCCACTGATACGAGCAGCATGCCAAGTCTATTCGATGACATACTTGCGATCTATGAGGAAGGGACTGATTGCTCGAAGAACGGGTACACGCCGTTCGGTAGTGCAGGTCCCTTAAGTTTATCGTGCCTAGAAGTATACTCTTATCAATGCTCTGTTGTCTCTGTCAACATCGCGGCTGACGCGGCACGATTACAGCTATTTCACGCCCACACTCGAATGACAGCCCACATTCCGCGAGTGTCTCAACTTATCTCAGGCAGCGATAGCTGAACGACAGACAAGCAAATTATTCGCGGCTGATAGCGTGTAAAAGAGGTGTCGTCTGAGATCTATAGCACACTGACATGGCGTTAAATGAGACATCCGGTGTCGTCGTGGCCTCATTCAGATTGACAGCAATGTTAATGAACATACCGATGAGGCAATAATAAAATGGCCTGTTTCAAAGTGTTCAGTTGAGCTCCTTTACCTGTAGAACTATGAACTCGGCATATACTGGGATATAAAGCGAATAAAACAGTAGGAAGGAAATACTGCGCAATGAATAGTATTTTCGAAGATGCTTTCTCTTAAATGTAGCGGTTCTGAGAAAAAAAAAAAAGAAGAAAGAAACGATTCCAGATTCTTTTTGCTGTTATCGCGTCGCTTTGAAAAAAATAAAAGGGAGAGAGCGTAGACGAGGGACTTCCAAATTAGTTCAGCGCTTTCGGCTTTCACCACAAGATATAGCAAACATGTGCATTCCGGGTGCATAAGTTCACATCGATCAGGCTATTAGCTGAAAGAACAATAGAGAAAAAAAGGTGTTCGTGTTTTACATGCGTTCAAAATGTCCCGTATAAAGGTGAGCGTAGTTCGTTCACCACAACAATCAATTCATGTTCTTTCTATAAGGTTAAAGAGACTGATATGTACGTTCGTGAGCAAATAGCGTAGATACATATTCACGAATCTCGAACCCTTGGACATGCGTTGTTCATATTCGTACACAATGCCTCGCAGCACTTCATTTCAAGCCTTCACATAGGGAAGGTCAGCGACCAATTTGAATTTTGATGGTATATATATATATATATATATATATATATATATATATATATATATATATATATATATATATATATATATATATATATATATATATATATATATATATATATACTCATGCTTCACACTTACGCGAAAGAGATCGCGGTGCTCATATATATATATATATATATATATATATATATATATATATATATATATATATATATATATATATATATATATAAACTATGATAATTATGAGTGACCCATATCATTTTGTTTGCTTCAATGTCTACAGGACGTCGTCATGTACCTGTCCTGTGGGATGTTCATCTGCAACGTCATCATAGACGTAAGCTCGTTTTCATGCGCGAAGTTACACGTGTACGTGCATTAAATTATAGAATAATCGCAAAGGACTGTGTACAGATGTACACGCCACAATAACTCGCTCCATCATCGCAAGCAGTAGAGAAAGTAGTGATGTTTGTAACATGCGTCTTATGAAATTGCTAAATATTACTTACGCTACAAAATTAGTAAACGTTTCCTCAGGTGTGATTGAGAAATAAAGTGCACACATGACGTTTAATGATAGCATGAGGCAAGGATTCTTCTTGGTTTTCTTTGTGTGTTTTTTTTTTTGTCTGTTTCGAAGCGTCACAGCAGACGCTTAAAAAAAAGGATTTTCTGGTGATCGTCCCACTGCACGAGCACAGATAATGGAGGCTCCGTTACGTTGTCACTCGTATATAAAATCGTTGAAAGTGTGTAGATGCTCATTAAAAATAATTACTACACCAGCCTTCTCCCATTTTCATCCTTCATACGAGAGTTGTCGATCGTTTTTCCCATCTTTTTGGTGCGCTAAGCAAGTGATATTGCTTATATGTCGTTGAGATCCGAAAAAAAATTGTAACGAGTGATGTGCTATTTAATGTTAAGTAAATTCAGCTTTTATAAAAAATTTGTTTAAGCAGGTACTGCAAAAATAGAGCTCCAGAACCGGAACATCGAAGAAGTTTGAGCCATCGAGACCCGAACTTAGTTAAAATGGGGATAACGTTGCGATTGATGCGAAGTTGCTCACACTATATAATGCATAGTCGTAGTTACCGCATACTATTATCCACAGTGTTCAGTGAAGAACTGTGCTGTTTAAATGCCAGTACACGCATCGTCGCTATAGGGAATGTGTTATGCATATGCGCTTCCCGCTCAGTGGTTGTACACTCAATTTCTGTAGTACTCATTATCTTCTATAGGCTCAACCTTGCGGCGTTTTTCGTTCCAGTGCTTTGTCGTCCGGAGGCTGAGCTTGTACACTGCCAAGATGTCGTCACTACCGGTCCTAGCTTCTGGATCAATGCCCTCGCAGCCTTCCGGGTCCTACGCTCGGCAATAAAAAGGAAGCAATAGAAACATCGCGGCACAACCGAGGCAACACAACAGCGCATATACGGCTTACGTTGTTCACTTGAGCTTCTTCTTCTTATAAGCTGATGGAACTAATATCTATAAATTCGTGCATGCTTGGCGTAGTTCGTTTTACGCCACGATTAGAATGTTTAAATTCAGGTGCTCGAAGAGACAGCATGACGGCCAGCTGTCATCGGATGCGTAAAAAAAAAGTGTAATACGCGACATGCAGTCTTTGCTTGCGCGATTCTTTTTTATCTGTTTTGCTCTGTATCGCAAAGAGCTCTCAGTGTTTATGGTGAAACGTTATTAATAAAAGAAAAACAAATTGCCGAGGTTCTAGCCTGGTACTATGTGAACATTTTATATGATTCGTTGTCGTGGGCTAGCCGTATTCCGACCTCTTCGAAAACTGCACGCTTCGAACGCATTGCCTGTTGTTGCATGCATCGTCTACGTGTCCCCCGCCAGTCTTCAGTTACCATACCCCCTGTGCCCGATTGCGACAACGCCGGAAAAACTGGAAAGTAGCTCGCTCTGCTATTCTAGGCAGTTCGACAGAAGCTTGCGGCGCCGCATCCAACTTGTTTCCGCGTGGTACTTGTTTCGCAGAGTACTTGTTCCATACGCACAGAACGATTGTAGACAGTAAGCGGCACAGGTGTAAAACAACTGTATGACCCACCAGCTGCGTTGCAGCTGCTGATAATGATTTTCTTCTCACATGGCTCGTACCCACGCGGGGGTATTGACCAAGAATTGTGCGTACATATGAAATTTAAAGAATAGTGGGAGTATTAAATAATGATTAAACAGAAAAGAAAAGAAAAGCGGCTGCTTCCTCTTTCTTCCATCGCTCAACTTTACCCCTTATTTCATTTATAACTTTCCAGCTGCGTTGTTCACCTTTTCAATGTTTTCGCAGTGCTCCATGGCCACTCCACGTGCGTTATCGGCAAGATCGCCGAATCGCGAGAGGTGGATTGTCGGCAGCATAATGGGGCAGAAGGGAATTTTACCTTTTGTGAGGAGCCTGGCATTTTCAAGTTACAGTGACGTGCTCATTGTTAAAAGCAGCACTGCTATCGATGTATTTCTAGTGGCTAAAAGGTTGTGATCGCGATGGGCAATATATATTTTTTCTTTAGATTGAAATGTGCACGACAGATTGGCTCTGTTCAGCAGGAGGCATATAGATGTTCTGCTTGCATCTGCGCATGATCCACGAGGCTCTACGTGCAGTGCCTGTGAATTCTGGCAGGAGCATCGATGGACATTAGGTTGTAACAAAATAAAAAAACTAATAGAAGATCAAAGAAGCAGCATTCAGTGAAACGTCAATGAAATAATTTTTTTAAAAGAATCCGCTACGAACGTGCAGGCATAATATACAACACGCACTAGGTAAGTCATGTTAGGCAACAAATGTTCGCGATCCCCAGCGGTGGCTGTGCACATAATTTGCATTCGATTACCCTTGCATTTTATTCAGGTATCCTTAGATGTACCGTTCGCGGGAGCTAGGATGATATGAAACTCGGCGATGGTCGCGGGTTTGACACCCTGCAGCAGAGACCGCATTTTAAAGAAGGCAAAGGAAACTGACAGAAGGTGGTCAACACATTCAGTGATGCCGGTCATCATCATCGTCATTCCGGAGCCCCCCACTACGGTGTTACCTATTATTATGCTGTGGTTTTTGCATGTGATATATAGGGAGAACTACGTACCTCTGCTCCATTTGACCTATCGGTGTTTCAGAAATTTTAGTTTCACTGTTGTCCGTGGTAGCGTGGCCGAGCGGTCTAAGGCGCTGGTTTAAGGCACCAGTCTCTTCGGGGGCGTGGGTTCGAATCCCACCGCTGCCAGGTTTTTTTTTTACTTTGTACGTTTCTTTTTTTTTAATTTGATGATATCATCGTGTGGTTTGTAAAGCGCTCACATTCCAACTGCAGAATGGTCGCTGCGAAGGTCACCGTGTTCGCGCTGTGAAAGCTCTCGACTCTGCAAGCTTTTGACAATGCTCTTGACAGAATGTCTCGTGAAAGCATAGGCTTTCGCCTGAGGCTCTTCTTAGCGTTAGCTAAACAGACTTGCAAATTTCGGCATCAATTTTCACGAATGCAGGATAGGGCAAGGATACTGCTCGCCTGTTACACTCGCCTTGCCGTTGGCCCACGGGAACGCCAAGGCCAAAACGAAGAGGCCGATGAAGGGTCCGGATGTACTGCTGTGAACCACCATGATGAGCTTCCAGTTACGAAACGAAGAAAAAAAAATAGGATACGAAAAATTAGGTTCCAAACTGACGGGGAACGACACCCTTAACTGTTTGTATTGAAGACTCGACAATGATATTAAGGCTAATAACATGCCTGGATATACAGCGTATATCGGTTTTCTGACATTGTATAAATACGGGCTATAAGCCCTGCCTCCACATTTAGTTCTTCTGAAACATGCGGTTTATCAAAATGAAAGCATCGGCCATATTTGGTTGCTCATATTCGAACTGCGAAAAGTGCGAAATACGGGGACGCAAAAAAAGAACAAAAAAAAAAAAAACCGAGCCCTTGGGCGCCTCTTCTGCGTCCTAGGATTTCCCGCTGATTGCAGTCTGAAGGTGTATAGCTCGCATTTTAATTGCGTTACATATTTTTAAAGCTTATACTGTGTCACTGCGGTACGCTCACAATGTGTGAGCTTAGTACTTATTCTGCGCCCGTCTGGCAAAAGTTAACAGGGAATGCTGTGCGCAAAAGATCTTCCTGTAACCTGGTTGACATAGGGGCACAAATTCTCCAAATTTCTCTTTTTTTTTCAAATGGCAAGTCAATAAAAGCTTCAAAGTCCCGTATTTTACTTATCTGACTTCCACGTGATTTCAAATGAGATGGTCGCAGGCAATTTGGGTCGTCTGACAGAGATAATGTGCGGGGAATTTCGTGATTTATCTCTATGTTTCTGGCACTTAGTGACCTAAAAGGCTCAGCTAAGTAATCGTTGAAAGAGACATTACAAGCAGCATTACTATGGATTCTTCCCAAACTCTCGCTATTACTACGATTTTAATATCTACTACTACTACTACTAATACTTACTACTAAAGTTACAATTTAATAATACGATTTTAATGATAACAATAATAATTTTAAAAGGTCGTAGGATAACTCGTTGCATAACGAACGCTGACAGCATGCTTCGAGCTCAAACTTACCCGCACGGCAGAGCTGATGTAGGGCACAGCTACAGCCAGTCCAGTCATCAGGGCACCGAAGACAAACGCTGCGAATGTAAGCAACAGAGACCACGAAACACGTCACCGGGCCTGTCTGCACTCGCTCGCGTTGAACCCTGCGGTGTTTGCGATAGACTGAATCTACGTCGAACTTTAGTTATGAAGCGCTGTCTCTGACATGTCGATCAGACAAACCGCTCACACTTAGAGCGCCTAAGGTTCTTGTTTAACGTTATTTCTACATTTCATACATGCGCACCAAATATTGTACTCGAGCAAGGTGCACAATCATGTCTTGGTGTATTCTCTAGATACACAATTGCTTTACGAGGTTCACGTACACATATATTCCATATAAATATCTTTTCAACCAGTCCTTCCCGACATATATATATGTAGAAAGAAACATGGAGGTTAACAAAGTTGCTTGATGGAATTATAGAATGAGTGATGGAATGAGAAGTGCTACTGGAAGATGGCGGTGTTAATTAGAGCAATACAGGGGAGACGATATTCAAGTTGAATTTAAGAGCCAAAAATAGAGTTGCGTGGGCCATGCAGCGCGTAAGGCTGACAGGTGACCAGTGTAGGTTCTATTAATGTTGCAGAATGTGGGCCAAGATTGAGTCCGATTGAGTCCGATTGAGTCGGGCGACGGAAGACAGAGCTAAGAAGATCGATGAAGGAGGCCTTCATCGTGATGGACATGAAATAAAACGATGATTATTATTTTGCTCCAAATTATGAGAAGTTTCCTACCAGAACATTGGATATTACCTGTTGTGCAGTAGCGTTACGTGCACGTGTTAATCACTTGTTGTGTTGAGGCCTTTCCGATTATGGTTTCTGTTGAGGCCTTTCCAATTCATCAATTCATTAATAAGAATACGACCAGGTTCACTCTGTCAAATAATTTTCTGCTACCGAAAGTCGCTACGAATTATGGCAAGCAAACTGCTTATTTCAGCGCAATTTCCATTTGGAACACTTTAAACCCTGATTTAAAAACGCCATCACCAACCATCTTCGATAATCTTTGAAAACATACTTGCGCTCGTCACTTTAATTAGTATACCATTCCGTTTTTGCATTGCCTTTATTGATGTTTTGCCGTGTGTTTTTATATTGTTTTTGAGCATAACTGCTTTAATTGCATTAATTCGTCTATCAATTGCTTTTTTTGTTGCCCATATTGAGTTTTTACATATATTTTGATTATATTTGTGAGCACATATTCAATTTATTCCCTGTGCTTACTAATTTTTTTTTTTGTCCAATTCTGATAGGAGACCTTCCCACAGTTCTTACGTCTGGGCCTCCTTCTGAAAATGTTGCATCTTCATATATGCATTGTATTCTGCGATTCTTTTAGTAAACTTGAAACTTCACCGAGTACTCGCTGCCGTTACCTCGCTTGCACGTTTGTTCAAGTTGTATCCATGCGATCTCGCATTAAGCTGGTGTTTCTGAAGCTTAGCCGAACAAACTTCGCCATGTGAATTTAGGTCACAAACAGCATGCGCGTACAAGCGTGACATCGCGACAGGAAATCAAAGTGCGAGAATGCCGTTGCAGGCCGATGCATGGGCACAATATGTGGATAGCGATTGTTATCTATATACAGGGTGTTTCAGCTAAAAAGCACCAAGTCTTAAAAAATTAAGCATAGGCGGTACGCGTCTACAATTAGTGCAGTATTGTTCTCAGCCATATAGAGCACGTCAGAATATTTTTTTCCAATCCGCCAAGCTTGGCAATTACCAAAGATTGCTTAATGAACTTTTTAAATAGTAACTCTAGAGAAAACTTTTTCATACAAAAGTTGTAGCGCTTGTTCAGAAACATCGAATTTTTCAATCTGTGTTAAGATAACTCCCCTGCCTAAATTTTTTCCGGCCTTTCTTTCAAGCGCGCGAATTCTAAAAAATACCACGTGACTGCCGCCAAACGCGC
Organism: Rhipicephalus sanguineus; assembly: GCF_013339695.2. Taxonomy (NCBI): domain Eukaryota; kingdom Metazoa; phylum Arthropoda; class Arachnida; order Ixodida; family Ixodidae; genus Rhipicephalus; species Rhipicephalus sanguineus. The sequence continues at coordinate 124,495,990 of NC_051178.1, forward strand.
GGCGCTTTTAGTGCCCTCAAATGTAAGTTGAACGAATTATCAAAGGCTGCTTCGTGCACGAAGATCGATGGAACAGGCTATCGGTGACTGCGATGGACGTTAAGCGACAAAATGAGGATACCGTTTCAACAACAACAACAAAAAAAATTCTTCAACGACAAAGCGGTAGCCATGCAAATGCTGCATAAGACAGGCAGCATTTGATGCAGCGTAGGCATTTTTTCTTTTCTTTTCGCACCAATGAAGAAACGCATTGGAAGGGGCGAGGGTGACAGCGTGATGAAGGATCGAGATAAAAGATGCACTCACATGTGACGGCTGCTCTTTCGTAGATCTTTTTTTTTTAGATGGTACGCCTCTATCATAATTTAGCGTCCATAGGAGTCACCGGTAGCCTGTTCAATCAAACTTCGTGCGCGGAGCAGCCTTTGATAATTCGTTCAACTTACATTTGAGGGCACTGAAAGCACCGCGCTTTTGGCGGCAGTCACGTGGTATTTTTTAAAATTCGCGCGCTTGAAAGAAAGGCCGGAAAAAATTTAGGCAGGTGAGTTATCTTAACACAGATTGAAAAATTCGATGTTTCTGAACAAGCGCTACAACTTTTGTATTGAAAACTTTTCTCTAGAGTTACTATTTAAAAAGTTCATTAAGCAATTTTTGTTAATTGCCGAGCTTGGCGGATTGGAAAAAATATTCTGACGTGCTCTATATGGCTCAGAACAATATTGAGCTAATTGGAGACGCGTACCGCCTATGCCTAATTTTTAATACTTGGTGCTTTTTAGCTGAAACACCCTGTATATACTCTACAGTGAAAGCAGAAGTGTACGTTAGAGTTTATGCGTATCTATAAGCCCGATAATGTTTATGCGCGCAGGGCTTCATTCTCGTAGAGTTTTATATATATTCATTTTTCAATCGAATAAATTTCTTTGGCTCTTTCGCCCGTCTTAATTGGGCTTTTGCCGCCAATAAATGAAAGAACGCCGACGCGCAGGGCACGTACGTGCGCACGTTCGTTAACTGACGATGATATTATACAGCTATTCCAAGCGTGTTACCGCTGCCTATGTGCTCGTTAATTAACGGCTGTGTTCTCTGTAGAATGAGACAATTAAAGCAAAAACGTTACCTGCATATGTATATATGCAACGCCGTCAAGCAGACAATCTCTGTAATATAGCTACAGCGATTAGCTTTTATAAGAGGGAATGAAACATCACTTAGGCAGCACCAAGTGTGCACTCCCATGATGCACCAACAAGTCCAGTCAAGCACGATGCTGATTAGCTTTTACTTGGAGCGTTCTGCCGTTCTCTTTTATTGTCGACCATCGTCTATGGCTTCCGCACAATTATGCTTTCGGTTGTGCGTGACTGAAGCACTCACCAATTGACTTGATGGTTATGCTCGAGCACCGGTCGTTCATGTCTATGAACGGAGAGAGGATGTCCAGGAATGCAGACGCCGCCAGGGAATTGATGGCCGAGGAGACCGTGCTGAAAGGATGCGTTAAATGTCGGTGGTCCTTCATCGCGAGTTCAAATGCTCCGAGCAAGAGAGTTTAAAAGTACACAAGAGACAGCAAAGAGAATACAAATACTGAGGTTGAATGAAGTCTTCGTTGCATGTATACAGCCTTTTTTTTTTTTTGAAGAAATGGCTGTCGCCTCACGAAAATTCAACTGCCTGGAGGAAAATTCACGGCGAATTTTTCTACGGGAAGCTAGATTAGTTAGAACTAACAGACAAGATAGCCAAGGAAAGTATAGGGGATGTTATTTGTAGTATTTATGATGTAAATGCGAAGAAAGTAAAGTGGACGAAAAGATAACTTGCCGCCAGCAGGGACCGAACCTGCGACCTTGGCGAGACAGACGGTACGATTTTTCATGCGATTCGACGTCGACACGGCGGAGGGGAAACCGGAATGGTGACCTTTCATAGCATCGTACAGCCACCATTCCCTCTCCCCCACCGCGGCGTCGGCCGTCGGATCGCATGGGGTATATATGTGCATTTAAACCTGGGAGTGTCGAACCTGCGAGTGTGGAACACTCTTTTTCTGCCTGCTGGCGTTTACATCATAAATACTACAAACACTACGTCACAAATAGGTAAATAACACCCCCTACACTTTCCTTGGCTATCTTGTCTGTTAGTTATAATTAATGTTTTGTCTAGCAAAGAAAAACGAGCCCTCAAGGGAACAGGATAAGGCAGAATTAGAAAAAAACATGGATGATCCCTCCGTCATAGGAATCGGAATAACACGAAAGTAAAACGTGCCCTCATAGAAGTAACTGAATGTTTACTGTACGTTGATATAAGAGAGTTTGCACATTGTATATTGATGTCTGGCAGATATAGCACCGTTTAACGTGGATGCACTCACTTTGATGCTTGGTGGTACATCTCTATGCCGACGACTAACGTCCATGTTAAATGATTAAACAAACCCTTGTGGTAGCTGTAGTAGTTTATGGGGAAAGCGTAATCGGAGAACGAGGTGTGGTAGCCAGAAGAGAGTCGCATATTGGACGCAGAACTTGGTCGCCATCCCTCGGCATGTTAAAATGGGATAGAACACTACGGCCGGAATAGAGGGAAACGCAAAGCGCGTCGTGCCACCCCGGTAGCCGGGCCGCGATTTTTCTCGGGGTGAGCGCGTGAGCGGGCAACGCGATGTTACAGCCAGGTTATAGCCAGGTGAGGCAGGCGCGCGTCGCAGAGCTATTTTAAAGACGATAGTCTTTCTTGGGGAACTTAAACGCAGAAATTTTGGTCTGTCTTTCTGTCTGTCTGTCTGTCTTTCTGTTTGTCGGCACGTCCCTCGATTCAGCCACTCGGCCAAAGTTGAACCACTTGCCCAAGGGCCAGCCGTCTTGAACTGGTACGGCTGTTCATACTTGTGAACGTTGTCGATCAAAAAGTAAATATCATGCATATCTGAGGTGCAACATCACTAGGTAAGTATTAGGTGGCGTGTTCCTTTAATAGAAAATGCATACATACGTAATTTTAAGGACCCTAGTTTCTTAAGCTGCGCTGAAAATGCATAAGAATGGAAGCTTGAGCGAGTTGGTATGCGTTAATCTTTGTTAAACAGCGCTCACTAGACGACGACGAAGTAAAAGAAGGCACAGGACAGGCGCTGCCTGTCCTGTGCCTTCGTCGTCGTCTAGTGAGCGCTGTTTCAACAAAGCTGAAAATGCGACTGCGCTGAAATTTGCCTTCTTCCGTGCCCTTCGCACGAGCTCATTGTTGTGTTTCGGTTTCGGTTCTGTATTGCACTGTACGAATGCCATGGGTTGGTGTTGAAAAACTTTAGTTTTGAGAAGGCCAAGAAGGTGAAAAAAATATTTAAAAAATGAAAAAGCAGCGTTGTGGGCGGCCTTCAGGCTGCCGGTTGTGGGCGCCGCTCTGGCGTTCCTGTTTTACTCAGGCGACGTGTAAATAAAAGAGTGTGTGGAGAGTACTCGTTGAGTGCGGACGTTTCTCTGCTTCAGCGCTTCGCGCCAAACCGCGTTTTCGGGCTGGCTGGCATCCCCGCCGGTCGCGTTGGTCACCGCCGGTCTTCGCCTGCTGCTGCGCCGGGACTACCAGCACGCAACACAGCACTCATGTTTCCCGACGTATTGCCAGATGGCGTCCATATCTCACACAGCGCCTCTTCTATGTCTTTACACGACATTTGCAGCGAAGCACGCAGATACGCGGCCAATTTTTTTGGTTTGGATTAGCGTGATGCTATGAGCGAGGCCGACGCTTTTACGACGCTTCGACGCTTGGGCTGAGGTCGCCACCTCGTGGTGTGTTAAGGCATTGACAAAATTTAACTTCTATTGGAAACGCGCCGAAAGGGACGGACGTGTAACGCGTTGCAGGTACTAATCGCGGAGGCCACGGTAATGATGAATTACTTTACTTTGCCGCTCCCAGAGGGCAACACCACCCCGCCGACCGGGAGAGTGGTAGATATAAAAAGTCACAGCTTCGCCGCAAGGGTGAAGCAATGAATGCGATAGCAAGAAACTAATGCTATACGAAGTGTGACTCGCCAATGGATACTCTCAGTTTGAACAGCGCTCCTGTTGCAAAGGCGGCCAAAGCAGCGAAGGAAACTAAAGTGCTTCAAGTGTCGAGCTGTGACACTTGATAGTTCGCGCTCATCTTCTGTTTGTTCGTTTAGCGGCGTCTCTTGAGCTCGAGTGACTTTCGTACGCTCCGTAACATGAGCGCGGACATCACGGTGAAAGCGTGAAACATCCCTCTTCCCCTCAGCGCGAGAAAACCGCGCGAGCAGACAGCGGAAGGGCAGGTTCTCCCTGCGCAAACATAACAAGAAGCGAGCGCGCTCGCCGACGACTTTTAAATCCACCCGTCGCGCTCCTAACGCCATCTCGCTGGTAATGAAGAAACGCTTATAAGCGCCTAGTGTCTCTGAGTCCGTCCAGCGGTAAATGGTGTGTATATAACGCTCGCCGTTAGCTACGTGGAGGATCTGCGTTTCGTGGCGTAGTGGATAGCGCCACTCGCTGCGGAGCAAGAGGTACCTGGTTCGATTCCGCGCTTCGGAAGCATTTTTCGGAATTATTTTTCTTTGGGGCTTTTTATATATATACATACTTATACATATACGGTGCATGACGGGCGACGGCGACGGCAAAGTTCAGCCGAGACTGTCCATATAATTGCTATCGCAATAAAAGGCGCGTTTGTAAAACGTCCAGAGTCTGTGACCGTGGCGCAGTGGATAGCGCGCCCGGCATCTGTTGTTGCGGACCGAGCGGACATGGGTTCGATGCCCGTTGACGGAGCTTTTTTTCTTTGACATCTAATGGTGTACATTTTTTCTACTTCATTTCCGTGACGGAAATACGTCACTGAAGTCTTGGTTGACCCCGGCATAAAACACTTTCGTGTTAAAAAAAATCATGTTTTTGTTTCTTCGCAAATTTGGGGCGGGGGAGGTGCTTGTTCGTACATACTCTTTTCCACATTCGTGCTTTTCTTAAAAAGTAGTTTTTGTGGGCTATCCAGAGGGCCCAGGAAAGGGCGGAGCGTCACGGCGTTCTGTCCTCTACGTGGGCGCGGCCAGCAGTTACAACGGCCTCCCGTTAGGGGGTTGTAACTCCTCAGGATCCAATAAAGTTCGTTGTCTGTCTGTCTGTCTGTCTGTGGCTGAAAACCAATTTTCGCCAAAGCAAGTGGTGAATAAACAGGCATTTGTAGGAGTCAGCAGTTGTAGACGTTTTCTGACATTGGCCAAGACTATGGCCAAGAGGCCAAGACTATGGTCAGTAATAGCCAACATATTAGTCAGTGTTGATGGCATGAGTACACGATTCACAAGCAACTAGGCTATGTAAAGTGGCCGAAGAAGGCTTATTCTACTCGAGATAAGCTGAATACACTCAAAATTATCTTTCATAACTGTATTCAGCTAAGCAGTGGAAGAGGCCCGGGAATTAAGACATTGTCTCGGACATGCTTCATCTGGATAAACGAAACACATAAATACCTGAGCGTGGCACTAACGACTCCGGCAAGGAAAATGCCTGTCATGCCCGGAAATGCTGAAAGCCTCTGGTTAATGTAGTAAGGGATGATCTGAAAAAGGAAAAAATAAAAGTTTATTTTCACGTCTATCACCTTTCGTGCTACATTTTATCGATATCTTGCCCCCCCCCCCCCCCCCAAAAAAAAAATGGCGCTTTGTAAACTCGTTATCTTGCCATATGTACGCTTCCGAAAAAGAAGCGATGAGCAAACTCTTTAGTGTGACTAAAGGGAAAAAGTGAAATAACATTGCGGCCTATCAGTATTGTGCAGCTGAGTGTCAGACATATAGTGAGTATGTTATGTGGGTATAGGTGTGACAGGGTGTTCGTGGTTGAGTTGGACTAACAATTAATCTTTTAACTTCGAAGTTGCCTTGTTAAGTTTCTTCCAACCTAGTCTGCAATAGCTATCGAAAATCAGTAATACGACCCGAAGTGAATATTAGAAAAAAACTTCGAATATCGAAGAATATCGAATCGTTATCGCGAGTGCATTGTACGCAAACACCTGGAATAAATTGTTGAAACAAAACGCGATAAGTAATTCCTACCTGTTCGATGTTCTTGATAGCTCCAGACAAAAGTGGGTCGCAATCGCGGTACCAGTACACAAGTGCCATGGCGACCGCGGACAACAGAGCCGTGGAGATGACGAGGAGAGCGCTCCCTAGGAACGCAGTCCTGTCCAGAGAGGTGTGAACAAAGATGTCGAAGTGTAATCAAATCGCTCACCTTGCGACAAATTTCACGCACTCGGAATACCTCCAGACCCTGACGTAACCACATTTTGATCAGTCAACGTGCTAGCTTATCGCCCACAACGGCGACTCTAGGATGTTAAGACATCGAAATAATTTGCGTTCGCGAAAGTGATACCATGAGGTGTAACTTATCCAAGCTGCCTAACTGATTATTTAAGTTCCACAACACCGACATGATTACGAGGCACGTCGTGTAGTGGGGGACTCCGTATCAATTTTGACCAGCTGAGGTTCTTTGATGTGCACCTAAAGCTAAGTACATGGTGGTTTTGCACTTCGCTTCCATCGACATGTGGCCGCTGTGGTCGGCTGTCGAGACCGTGTTAGGCCTCCAGCTTATCAGCGGAATATCTTAGCCGCTAATCTGCAGCGGCGGTTGGCCAAACAGTTTATTGATGCAGGAACCCAAAAGTACGCTCATTCCTATCGGGTGGCTAGACATTAATTAATTAATTAATTAATTAATTAATTAATTAATTAATTAATTAATTTGTTCATTTAAAGAATATGTCCAGGGAAATCACGACTAAATGTACTACAGAGGCATTGCTAAGCACAGACATCGTTTACTTCGAAAATGCCGCCACATAGCATTGGCGCGACCTTATATTTCAGAGCCGACATTAGTGCTGCCCGTCGCTGCAACTTAATGCTCAAATCGCAATAAACCTCGTAATGCACAAGGGTTCTTATCTGGGCTAGTTCGTTCGTGCACATTATGGCAGAACAGCGAACACAGACGACACTGCGCTGAAATACAAAGCGCTGCAGACAAGTTCGTCTTCTTCACGACTGCCTTCTTGCTGCCTGCGTAGAAGCGAGCCCTCCTGGCAGGCATCACAGGAGGTTCCTTCGAGAACTACGAACGGAAAATAGCGCTGTGTCCTGCGTTCTCACGGCCCCGTGTTTTGCGCTGTTCTGCCACAATAAACCGCGTAATGTTTCGCACGAGCTTAGGTGGCGTACCTCTGGGCTGCTCTGAGTGACTTTGCCGATGCATATCGCTGCACAACCATCTGGTCCATGCCCATCCGATAGGCGTGCCCCGCAAGCAAGCCCAGAGCGCATGACCACACGTTCTCGTCCTTCGTGAAGTCCAAGTCAAACCTGCAGAGAACTAGTGCGATTGTTAAACGGTCGGTTTCGCATTCATGCTTCAGTGGGGGGCGCTCCACATTGGGAGTTTACAGTATAATTCACTCTTTCAGCGCATGCGTAGTTGAAAAATTGAAGAGGAACACCTACAGACAATGCGTATTTACTGGTTTTAATATTTCTGCCCTGCCACGACCTAAACAGAGGAGCAGTTCAACATAAAAATTCTACATAACGTTTTAATAGCCGTTTTCATCCGCTTACCAGGTTTTCGCGTTCCATAACTGAACCTCTCTCCTAACACGGGTGGCATGGATCAATTAGGCATATAACGCAATGGCATGTCTGTAAAGTTTAGAAGTATGGTATGACGATTGTCATCATCTTGTAGTAGCTACGAACAAGCAGCGTCTGCTATAATTTTCAATGGATACCTCAGCTCTGTTAGTTGGCCCGAACGGTAAACGTAACGGTAAGTGCAACACTATATGCTAATCACTTTGCAAAGTTGGCAGCGAGAAACGTTCGATTCCTATCTCACAGGAGAAAACCACGGCCTAGCGGCATTAGGACGTAGGCATAGACAAAACTGACCGTAACAAGTAGGGCTTCATGTCGATGTCGCTGAAAGGGCGCAGATGACTGGAAGTCGCGTTGTGCCACGAGTCGTAGACGATAGTGCCAAGGATGGTCAGTGGGCAGACGAGGATGAGGATTCCCTGCACGCTGTCCGTCCACACAACTCCCCGCATGCCGCCCTGCGGAAGACACGGAAAACGGCACCATGGCTGAATGATTCAACCGTTGCTTCTAGTCTACGAAACGGTGTAAGTCGTAAATAGCGCGCAGTAAAATTGTATAATGCGCATGTTCAGTAGGCAGTTTTACGCAGATGTGGTGGTGGTGGTGAAAAGCATTTATTAACGAAAGAGAGGTGTGGGACCTCTTTAGAAGTTCCTACAAACTAGGTGGAGTCTCTATTCCGACACCCATTGGTTGAAGCCGCCGCCCTGGCTCTTTGTACCGAGTCCTGTTGGGCCTGAAGGTCTGAGCAGCCGAGCAGGGCCGCCTCACACAGATAGCGTTCGCTCGGTGCATACGCTATTTCCGTGACTTAACGTTGGTACCCAAGAGGATGGGGTACGACGCATGCGCAGTGGCGACAAACACTAACGCAAAGCTTCGCGTGCCCTCTTCTAAAACTTTCTGTTGTCAATCCGGTACTCGCGAAATGTCGCCCCTTTTACGTGTATCTCAAACGCTTAACTGCGTCTTCAGGTGAACGTCCGTCACCTTTTGGCTATTCCGTCTACTCGCCTCGGAAACCTGTGACGAACTTTACACACAAATAGCTGTCTAAGCAGACAAAGCAAACGGTATACGCGATGCTTGGCTCGAGAAGTCTTCAATGTTCACAGCGCTACGAAAGGTGTGCCAATTCCAGACTACTTCACGCAGGAGTACATGTGCAGAAGCTACGTCCCCGTAGCTTTCCCATCATTGCCAAGAAAAGTTGTCCTTGCCACTACAATAATAAAAAAAGAGATAAAAAAAGGAAAACCCTTATAGCGCGCGAAAGGCAAAAAAAAAAAAAAATCAGCAGATCCCACGCCCTGTGGGAATCGGTTTCATGCAAAGCAGTCGGCGAGTAATTGTCTATGATTTGTGGATTTGTGATTGTCTATGAATTGTGGAGCGAAGCCCACGGTGTATCACTGCACCTGGGAATGTCCACAACCACCGGGCTGCCGCCCTATTCCTTCACCCTCACAATCCTCTTGGGAGACTGCGCTGACCAGCTCAGAGCCGCAGGAGCAGCGTCGGCTGATCCAGCGGGCACGTTGTGTGGCGCGAGCCAATGGGGCCCTGAACTAAGGGCTCCACCCAACGAGGATAATCCTTGAGGCCTTCACAAATAAAAGTTTTCTCTCTCTCTCTCTCTATGATTTGAGCCAAGCGTTACGAGGTGGATCGACGTGTTTTTGTAAGTGTAGTGGTTGTGTGCACATCGTGGGCTTGAATATAGCTTGCTTAATCATAGCTATACAAATGTAATGTTTATTAGACTGCTATAAAAGCGGAGCCAACACTGGAACCACAAATGTCGTTAACCCGACACGACGCCTGTCTCATAAGAGTACATATGTCATGTTTATTGCTTTGTTATAAAATTAGATAGCCAGCACTACAAACACAACTGACGTTGCACCGACATTACGCCTGCATAGGGTGTTTTTTCAAAGCAGTTTCAAGACCTGGCGTGGCTCTGTGGTAGAATACTTGACTGCCACGCAGAATGCTTGGGTTCGATTCCTGCTGGGATCCTGATTTTTATTCTTTTAGTCGGGTCAACGTAATTTAAATGCGAGAGCCTTAAGAAAAAAGCTGACATCGGCAGCGTTACCAATGTCTGTTCTCACCGTTCCTGGATGGATGGATGAACATTATTTTGGTCCCTCGGAACGCGCCCTAGCACGCTGCGAGCCGCTCCCAGGTCGCCGTTCCTGGGTAGATATAAAATGTTAATCACCTGTGGCACATACCCGCATACCACTGCCCATGGTTACGGGTATGTGCCACGCGTGTATGAAAGAAAGGGTTTGACGGCGAACGCGACAGGATTTTCACGTTATTCATGTCATGACCAGACAGTCATATTCGTCAAACCCTCTTACCCTCCCATGCCAATTTCGGTCCACACCAAGTAAAGGAGGTGATCACGAGAGCACCCAGACGTAGGCGGCTAGATAGATAGATCGAAACGCTCCAAGTGCCTTAGGTTCGCTAAGAAATTCTTCGCATTTGATAAAGGAACACGTTACACGTACCCTAGCCTATCATATTACCCAGAATGCCACACCGTGCGTAAGCCAGCCATTCTTATTACTGCAAGACACAGAACTCAACTTCATGTGTTGCTGTGGAACACGAGCTTTTGTTGTCTATTTGCTTTGCCTTTGATTATCTCTGGTGTGTGTATGTTTCCGTGCGCGCAGTACATATACACAAGTTCTGAGCGCGTGCGGTGTCACCTTTTTCGTCGTCTTGTGTCTTTCTTGCGCTTCAAGTTTTTGTTTATTTCAACCATTTTACTCGGAACCAGCTAGTGGTCACTATAGCACCCTCTCCTTTGTCCACTTTTCCACTGTTCCAATGTCCATATGTCTTTTAATAATAATTGTTGGGGTTTTACGTTAGAGAAGCCGTAGTGGAGGGCTTCGGAAATTTTGACCACCTGAGGTTCTTTAACGTATACTTAATCAATGTACACGGGTATTTAGCATTTCGCCTCCACCGAAATGTGGACGCCGCGGCTGGGATTTCATCTCGTGACGTTCGGGTCAGCAATTGAGAACCATAACCTCTAGACCACCGCGGCGGGTGTCTAGCTGTTCCAAATGTCCCAATGTGTAGGTCGAAAGGGCTGCGTTGTCCTTTCCACCTCGCACAGTAGGACAGCCTGCTATTTCAACGGCTCAGTTTCATCGAATGCCACAGTGACTGCAGACGCAGCTGCCCGATCCGCCCACGACGGCGTCAGCAGTGTCGCCTCCTTTCAAGATTCTCCTTTCAAGATTCCCTTTTCAAGGTCAGACGCCGCAAGAGAACTTCGTGTGTTAGCCCGCCGCCTAACGTTGGAATTGTGGGATTCACCCACATTCACAAGCCCACGGCTGCGTACTTTGGACCCTGATCTCCAACTACGTATCCCGTCCAGCCTCTCACGACATGAATCTACCCTGAGGGTCCGTCTGTGGCTTGGAGCGGCCTTCTCAAATGCCTATTCATTTATTATTGAAATGGCTGATAGCCCGTCATATGAAGTATGCGGGTGCAGCGGAAAAGTAGCGCACTTTCTTTTTGAGCGCACCCGCTCCCAAATAGCGGCCATATCAATCGCACTAGGCCAGCTGGACAACCGCCCTCTCACAGAGAACAAAGGTGGTAGGGGGCACGGACCGGGTGTGCCCCCTCCTGGCTACGCCACTGTTACCCGGTCTTCAACAGGAGCCGCTTTGAGCGCGTTGTTGCGGTTTCTTCGAGAAACCGGACTGACTGACAAACTGTGACTGTTTGTAGGCAATGTCGGTGCCTAGTACTTGGACGGTGCTGTAGACGAATTCCACCGGACATACGTCACGAAAATGCGGTGGTGCTGTCGTGTGGTCGTTTAGTTTCGCGCGGTAGGCAAAAGCCGCTGTGCCTGCCGCAGTTGCTGCCGCGTTTTCGCTGGTGCGTGCGCTGTTTGCCGTTGTGCAAAGAAGAAAAAACGGTGTGCCGACGGGATGCGTTGCTGTTACTTACGAAGGAAGGCACAAAAGAGGCGGAATAAGCTTCTCTCCACTTTCTTTTTACGACGACTGCCGCAGCTGTTAAACATGAGAACTCGTCTGCGACGCCGGCTCATCGGCTATGTAACAAAATTTGAGCGGTTTGCGCGGCTTGTTTCATCTAACGAAATGATTAACTTTGTCAAAAGTGTGTCACTGTAATGTCTCGCACAACAATTTTTGGCATAAGCCTTGTGTGGCGTCGTCGGAAGTATGTTTACCGCAGAGCACAAATACGCAAGCGGCGTGGATAGCTTTGCAGTATGCGGAGAATTCACCACGATTGAAAAATGTGGAAGTCAGAGGGGCCAGAAGGATTTTGCAGTACTTGCGTGAACTAAAGGTGTGGCTCGGTTCATTAATGCACCAGCGAACGAAAGCACTGCTTCGGCTTTACTTTTCCAAATTGTATGCGGCTGCGAGGACACACCCAACACAAGTGCATTCGAGACGGCTGTTCTGGTGCGATACGTATTAAGACATTTCCATGCCCGTCAGACTAGATAAACTGCAGGCCTGAAATGTTCCGAGTCTGTTTACGGGCTGTAGGCCTTCGCGGTCTCGACTTCAGCGTACGGGCACAGCCGCGTCCCGCGGTTGGCGAACCTGACAGATATGTAGCAGACTTGTTCATGGCACCTAGTAATTGTTTAATACGTTATCGCATCTGTTTCGCCTATTAAAGTGTCACTGAGATCGCCCTTCACGTTTGAATCAGTTACTAACCCGGTAAATTTGTTTATGTGCGAGGATTTACCGTAACGATTATGGACCTGTTCGTAATTTTACACCACGCATTTTCATACCGCAGCAAAGAGCATCTTGCGGGGCTAGGAGGTCGGTTCTTGCATTAGTTAACAAATTAAATGTACACGGGTGACCTAGACTAGAGCAACGTCGATGGCATTTCGCGAATCAGTCACATTCGTGGCGTCAAGATACTTGATGTTATGTTGATGTTACCAGAGGTAGAGTTGCACGTCAACATAGTTTTTATATGTTCATTTCAGTCCTGCTTGGGACCATGAAAACTTCCTCTGTCGCGGGCGCCCGGCAGCCCCTTGTAAACACGCGTGAGGCGCCCCGATGCGCGGTGCTCGGAGGCAGCTGCTGTTCCAGTTGTCACGTGATGATAGAGGACGGTGGCGAGCTTTGAGCTGGGCGGAGCCTACGCGCCGCGACGTCGCTACAAGCGCCTCAGTATTAGAGTGCCTCGATGCGCTCGTTCGCCTCGCGCGCATCGAGGCACTCTACTCAGTATGTCGACGGCGCCTACCGCTGTTTACAAACATGGAGTAGGTCTATAGTCGTGACTGTTTTCTTTGTTTTGTGGCATACTGGTGTCAGTGTCACAGGCCCTTCTTCCTCTCTCTCATTCTTTTACGCCCCCTTTCCCCTCCCCAAGTACAGGGTAGCAAACCGGAGGCTTCCTCTGGTTAACCTCCGTGTCTTTCCTTTATCTTTCTCTCTATTCATCGAAGGCTAAGTCGCGTCAGTAACTATAAGCGGTGTCACACGGAATCCCCAGTCACTATAGTTGGGCTTACATCACCTCAGCAAGTTATGTTGTCCACGTGCCTGCATGAAACGCCAACGTTCTTTAGAAGAAGGGCCACCTTTATTGTCTTGAAGCCATTACTCGGTAATTTGACATACGTTTTATAATAACATCGCTCTCCGTTTCTCCAATCGACATCTGCCTTCCGATCGGCAAGGCACTCCTGACTTGAACAAATTGATGACAGCGTATAGAAGTGATCCCTCTAGGAACGCCCAACTCGTAACATTTATCTAATGACAGGCATGTGCCGGGATGGTTCGAACTCTGACATAATGATGTCACCAAAAAAAGTTTTTTTTTTACCATCTGCTTTTAACGTCACAATGAGGCATATACGTATATTAAATCGTCAGAGAGCCTGGATTGACGTTTTAGATTATTTGAAAAGCTTTTAGAAGAATGACGCATCGTATAGAGACATTGACAGCGAAGAATAAATGAGGTGATTCAGAAGAAAGACACTTACCAGAGCGGTGTACAGTGTTCCCGCAACTCCGATAGCCAGGGAACAGTACAGCAGCGGCATGTGAAAAACTGTGAATGATGCGTAAGAGTTATGTACAAGGGGTGTTCAACTGAAAAGGCATGAAACGACACTGTGGGTACAGATTAAGACTTTATTCAAGGTATACACTATGTGCCTGATCACAACGATCCCAGTGATTCATGTGGCGGTGACGAGACCCAATCCTTCACAGCGTCCTTGGGTTTGTCATCCGAGTTGAAGCGCTTCCCTTTCAGACGTTTTTTAAGGGGACCAGACACATAGAAATCGCAGGCCATGTTGCGCTAGTCCTGTTGTGTGTGTTCCTATTTTTGTCGTCGTTTTTTTCGCGCTGCTTCTAGTTTTCGCATCATGAACCGACTCGCCCAAACCTACAAGTTGTTGCTAACGCAGGCCATGAATGGTGGCCGGTTTAACCCCTTCCGCTGTCAGAAGTCGGATGACGCGTGGCTATACTCCTTAATCGTCACACTTTGCGATGTGAACGCCACCCTATCCTCACACGCACTGCCGCGTCAATTGGACCGCACTCTTTATGAGAGCCTCTGCTCTCCCCTGCGCATGCGGGCGCCCCCGCATGCTCCGATCCATGGCAGAGACTCCAATTGCATCCTTAGATGTCTCGCTACGCTCTCCCGTAGCGGCATAGGCATCTATTTTAATATGTCGTTACGACGTTTCGTACCTCTTCGTTTGAACATCCCTTGTACTTTCACGTGCACTGCTTAGTCACTTCGCTGCGGCCAGCACAATTTTTTACTGACAACTCATTACTGACAGCTGCGGTGAAACTTGGCTCCCCTAATGGAGACACTTGCGCGCTCGTTTGTGGTCACAGCGACAATAATGGCGTCAAGATGACAGCGATGACAGCTGTATACATGGACCGCCCAACTATGACGACAACACTTCGTGGACTGATGTCAGTAACACAGTTATCCTAAAGGATGCCCATCACCACGTATAGGCAGCTAGGTGTCTAAATACGGCGACGAATCAGCGTTCTCATAACACCCGTCGGAACTTGTCCGTAAGAGGGCCTCTGACCAATCGCTATGTATAACGTTGCTAAGAAACTTCTGGATTAAATAACGGACATATACTCACATGTGGATATTGCCACGGCGGCCGCAAATATGCTGACGGCGCCCTGGATTTCCTGAAAAATAAAATATGTAACTTGAAAGAACAGAACGTGAGCTTGGACATGTTGGTGATCCATCTTTTAACACCTATAGCGCACCGAAGGGACAGGAATACAAAGAAACGACGTGGACGCAGCGCTAACTTCCAACAAAACTTCGGAAAAAACCAAGCAACGCACGCAGGCGCATAAGTACGAGATTATTAATTATCATGACACATGTTGAAGACGTGTAGACAACGATAACATGAGAGTGCAAAAATATATTTACAAGATTACCAGGCCATGTGGACGCAACCATCCTTGTGTTCCTGTCCCTTCGGTGCGCTATAGATGTTAAAAAAATATGTAACCTGTGGTTCAGAAACATCGAGTGACGTGTGCGTCTTAGACTGCTCGACTGCACAAGATGCGGTGTAAGTTATATGTCCTGAATCGTCCACGTTTATTTTGAAACGTTTCCGTTGGCCATGGGCTCAGAATTGCTGCCAACAATAGCTTTACTATTTAGCTTTTTCAAAAAATTATTACAAAATACATCATAATTTTTACAATGTAGAAGAAAAATGCTCTGTCTTCTGCATCTTCAAATGAGCATGTAGCGCGGTTAATTTTTCTTATCTTGTACAGAAAGCTCTTAGTCTAGGCCAGGGCTCTGAAACACGCGGCCCGCGGCTTCACAAAGAATAAACTTTCGTGACTTTGCTAAATAGTATTCTCATTATTTTCTTGCCTATTGCGATTAAGAATGCTTTGTTCGAGGAACTACTGCGACGGGACTTGTCTCAAGCATATTTTTTTCCTGAGGCACCATATGCGGTCACTTTGTGTTGAAACATCACCGTAGAACAAGAAAATCTATTTCAGAATTTTAGTCATTATACGTCAAATGCCCTTTTGGTTCAAATACCCAAGCACTGTCCCGACTAAATTTCGGAACTGCGGCCCGCTAGTTGAGATGAGTTCGAGACCCCTGCAGTATAGGCAGTACCAGCGCAAGCCTATGAATTGTTGTTTCAACAGATCGGGTAATCTTAATCGGAATATTAAATCCCATACTAGGATCCATTTTCTGTAATTGAGAGTTCTTCGTACCGTTTTCGAACCAAGTTTTTTTGGACAGTCGACCACGTAGTTTAACAAACATCGCGCACTGTCGCACGCCGCGAGCGGTAGTATGGAGATGAATCATTCTCTCGATGTGCTGCATGTGCCATGCGATCAGCTGTGACATTTCCTTCGATTTCACAGTGACTTCTTGGAATCCATTGGAAAATTATATCGTGACGTAAATCTTTCGCTAGGGCGTATGTCTTCTGAATTTCATACGACAATGTGTTCTCTCTTTTTTCTAAGCTAATATATCTGATACATAGTAATGAGGCTTGCGAGAAAAAGGTCCTGACTGTCGACATCTATAGGGAGCATGAAGCAGAAAGTGCAGCGTAAATTTCTGCCGTTGTGGACATTGTGAAGCGGCAGAGCCTAAAATGCTAGCTTAGAAGTAATCAGAAGCTTTTGCTTATCCATAATGCAGCTTTTTAAATTGTTGATTTACATTATATGTAACATAAAAGCGAAATGAAAACAGTTGATTGAAAATGACGCATAGTGAGCGCTGCAGCTTAGTTTTTTTTTTTAATTAGATTTCGCGGCCATAGGTGCTTCGCAAGAATGACGCAATGCATAAACCAGCAGGTTTAATTAAAAAAGCTTATATAATAACGAAAAATACTACATTTTTAATCGACTTCCCAAACGTGTTGCTGGCAGCAGCACTATAGTGCTGTAATCTAGATCTTGAGGTAAATAACTCAACGTTCCTGAACGCATCGCGATGCTATTTTGATATATCGAAGCTGGAACAACCAAAAAGAGGCAATTTACGTTGCCCAAGAAACAATAAAATTACCCGTGCAAATCTTAAAGCTCCCATACAACACGTTATGACACGTACACGCGTTACTACGCATTGCGAGCAGAAACACGCCAGTCCGTGAGTAATATTGTGCTTTCAATAATACGCGTGTCCATGAATTAAGTGATCCATCTAAGTACAATATCAGCATGAGTGTGGCACGTACAGTGAGGAAGAAGTAGACTACGCAGGCAGCGATTCCCACATGGTTGCCGAAGCGCATCCGGATGTACTGGAAAAAAAAAAACACAGGTGTGAAGTCTGCCCTTACACTGTATACTGAACTTCAGTTTAGGAAATAGGGACACTGAAGCTCCGGGGAAGTATAGAAAGCAACAGCAGCAGCGTGTAGGTGTCGTTATCGTGCGGCGCTTTATTCAACCACAAACCTCAAGACACGTTTTTGCTGTTTCGTGACTGTTGTCTCACCCCCCCCCCCCAAAAAAAAAAAAATAAATAAATAAGCAGCAAACGACAACAGAATGTCATTCTCGATCCAGCTGCGGCCGACACCTTTACACCAACAGGTAAACAGCACGTAACTTGGCATGACAGTAGTACTTTACTGCCCTCTGTTTGAGCACAGTGTCACCAGGTAACAACCCCAATGGTTTGCTGGTATCCCTTAAACAAACCTATATGGAAGACAAGATAAATATGATTTCAACGACGAACTTCGTTCCTTTTCCACGCTCGTGTGAAGCAGTCCGCCGCAGCACGATATATAAACGTATTCGCCGAGATACTATAGCGCACGGTAGCTGAGATATCATCCCGCAGGAGGCAACGCCGTCGCCACATTTTAGAGCGCAGCCCTTAGGCGCCCGTTCCTGCGTTGAGCGGCGTCGTCGTCGCCGTCGGTGGCGAAATAGACAGACATGAAGAAATAAAATGAGAAAATAATACACATGATCGAATTGGATTTGAACCCAGGCCCCCTGCGTCGCAGTCGAGTATTCGACCACGGAGCCACGCTGGTTTTTTTTTATCTTTATTTCCCGTTGTACATCACATAAACGGGGACAACAGAATTATGTTACAAGACACCACAAACATGTAGGCACAATGTTGGTTATCCAGTGGTTGACGCAGCCACGCTGGTGCTTGAAGCTCATTTGCAAAAAGACCCTATACAGGCATCACGTCGGGCAAGGAATCGCGTTAGCCTATGTAATATATATCGTGGCAGAAGTGTAAAATAACGACCAGTCATCACACAATGGTAACTGCGTAAAGAGTGTGTGGTTTAATGCTTCCCACCCACTGCAACGCGCTCAGCCGTAATTCTTCATCGTCATCAGCCACATGCAGCATCAACAAAGTGCACATGATTTCTTGCAGATGTGTAGCGGGTACCTCGCTTATCCGCAGAAAGACGAATAATGGCGTAGTGGGTACTGTCCTACTTCACAAAAATTATGATTTATGGTGTAGTTCATACCTTGCGGAAAGCCAAAACTTCAAACACAGTTTGCCTTGCCCCAACACGAAGCTGCGCTCAGAATTCGCATTAGGCGGTACCGTAATCGTCGGTGAATTTTTTGTCAATATCAGCGCTTGCGCATTCAAATGAATACACGTCCTGCGCTTTGCTGTGAGCAATTTGGGCCAGGAAGGAAGGAACAGGAGAGAGAGAGGAACGGCGGGAATGTTAACCGGTTTACCAAAACTGGTATGCTACCCTACACTGGGGGTGGGGATAGGGATGTTTGAAAGTTAGATATAGAGAGGAAGAGGGAGAGAGGAAGTACACGCGCACATAGTCACACTCCTCACAGTCACAATATCGCCATTCTATAACCGCCGGCGACAGTCTGCTGCCTTCAAGAATTTTAGCAACGTTTTCCTTTGCCTTCATCCGCAGTGACTGCAGGACGACATTCTAAAATGGTCGTTGCCGACATCGGTCTCTAGTCAAGGCGAGCTATTTCGTGGAGATGAAACGCGCTGACTACAAAGAAATGACGATAAGTTATCCTCTAATGTTCACGTTTTGCATTAACGGGGCAGAAGCGCGTTCCCATTAGGCGTGAGAGGCACCCAGATATTTGTTCATCGGTGACTGGCACTCAGCCACGTAGTCATTATTTTGACACTTCCTTGGTTTTTCACTTTTCCCGCAGCTTTCATACCATAGCTTTAATTCAATTCGATTCAATTCAATGCTTCATTCACCTTTCAAGGAAAGAAAGGAGCAGTCACAAAAAAAGGTGCTGCAATGATTATCGTGACGGGGGTGACAGCCCACTTAGAGTGAAAGCAGCAGACAGTGCGTAGGAAAAAAGTAATAATAATAAAAAAAGATATTGAACAAAAGGTAAGCAAGAAATAATGATACACGCTAGTGGAAAATTGTTGAACGTTGGTATGACAGGAAATCTTGGTGTAAAAACAGTTTTAGCTTGATGAAGCAGATTGCGTAAACGGTGAAATAAGACAACCTACATAAACATCGCGAAGATTGTGCGTATTTGTACGAAGAGTCTAATAATATGAATAATAATATGAGAATAATATAATAATAATAGAACACCGCTTAACAGAACACTGTTTATAGGATATACCTGGTAGACGGAGGTGACTCCGAGCCGCCGCACCAGAGGGATGACCACGTACGCGATGAAGGGCAAGAGAACGAGCACGGGAATGGAGCCCCACAGCAGGTGCATTCCGTACGCGTAGAAGTGGGACGTGAAGCCCAGCAGTCCCGTGGCGGTCACCATGGAAGCGAGTACGGACAGTGCCAGGGGCAGCATCCCCATGCTTCGGCCTCCGAGGAACTCTTCGTCCGCCATGCTCCCGCGGAGGACAGTTCGATCGGACGGTTTGCGGCGACACTTGCCCAACGCAAAGTACAGGCCCGTGAAGAGGCTGGCCGCCACGAACACGCCGAACACGGCGTACTCAACGTCCTGGTTCATGTCTGGAGTCATCTCTGGTCTCTGTATACGGCAACAAAAAAAAGAAGGGAAAATTAGGCGCAGTTTCAACTGACAGCGCCGCGATGGCTGATTAAGCAGTAGAGCTGGTGGCATCAGTAAGAGAGAGATAATGAAACGAGAGAAAGGCAAGGAGGTGAACCAGAATTGTAGCATCCGGTTTGCTACCCTGCACTAAAGGGAAAGGAAAAGAAAGATGGAAAGGAAAGTGGAGAGAAGAGCAGGCGCGCGAAAAAACAAACAAACAAAAAGAAGGCGCAGAGCGGGAGTGCTACAGCCTATTCAATATGGCACTGCCACGCAAAAAGTCCAGTAAGGCCTCAATTGATTTCCGTTGCGACGACACTTCGGGTCGACATTCTAGCACTGACTGTTCCGACAGGGGTCGGTCGTCAAGGCGGGCCAACACAGCAGCTAGCGGCAGTCTGTGCGCGCTGCAGCGACGCGAGGCGGACATTCCAGAACAAATGCGAGACCTCAGCTTTTCCAGGGTGATTATCAGCCGGTCTTCCTCTCCGCACCACCTGCTTCGCTCTCGCCATAGTTTCGCCTTTGCTCTCCTCCTCTCTACGTCAGCTTCACCCTCTCCACGTCGCTACTCTTTCCCTACACCAGGCTCCCCTCTCACCCACTTAGCTTTACCCATGCTCTCTCTCTCTCTTCAGGCTTCGCTCTCGCAGCTGGGCCAGAAAGTGCGGACGACGGATCCCCATGGATTCACCTCTACCTTTTAAGCAGCACCGACCTTAAGATCAGTAGAGAATTCAATCATCGGACTGGCATTGAATGAAGACGATGTTGGTGGTACAGAAGCGGAAGTCAACGTTTGCCAATATTACTCGACAGGAGCAAACATTTACTATAATTTCGCTAACACGAATCATGATGCACTAGCCGTATTTCAGCAACATAGCCAGTATCAGCAATTATTTAGCCATCTTTAGCCAAGCCTAGCCTTAATTTAACCTGCATTTTCCAACAGTAGACAACATTATAGACATCACTTCGTTAGACAACACGAGCCAATATTAGTTTCTGCTAACGAATGCTTGTAGCGTGCAAGTAAATATGACAGTTGGAGTGCAATGACCGTGCGATCTTCGAGATATTTCGTTAGAAATCGAACGTAGCCGTACCCCGTTGCGGAATCCGGAAATCAGGAGGAAAGTGCAGCGTCTGCTGTTTGCCTTCTTGCGAGACGCGGGGCTGTTTGTAGACTGGTGACGCCACAAACGTACATACATTCAACGCATGAGAGGCTCAGGCGGAACAATTGCCGGCTATGTATGCCAGGCTAACCCGCCGTGCAGCAACACGACCACGACTGCCTGTGGAAGACACTGTCTCCGAAAATTGGCCAGCTAGTGTATATTTAAAGAGGGTTCTCGACGTTAATGCGATTAGCGATGTATAATGATGGACGTTTAATTTCTGACGATATGCCTTATTTATAATATGAAGATTATTATGAAGCCCGGGACATACTATGAAGCCCCAGTCCCATTGAGTCATGTTTGCATGAACTTCTGTGATTCCAGTGAACTGTTCGAATTTAGTGTCACAGCGTGCACGCGATGAGTCACTTCCCAGGAAAAAAAAAAACTCGGGACGTTTGTTTAAATGGAAATTACTGGAAAACTTTTTTTTTTATTTCTCCCTGGCTTACGGGCACGCTTGGTGATACGCACGGAAAATTTTCAGGAGCCCATCTAACAAAAATGGTGAAACAGGGACCGCGGGGCGTTCGCTTTTCTAGGAAAAATAAAAGATCTCCTCTGCGTTCCAACCTCGCGCCTTGAAATGTCACTGACGACGCACCTATAGAGGATTCGACCCGTGTGATATTCATCGGTTATTGTGTTCGTGTCGAGACAATTTGGACCTTGAGGTCATGGCTGCTACGCAGAATCATATACCCATTGTAAGCCAATATGTTCTGACTCGTACTTGGAGACATTTTGCCCACAGGTTCAAACACTATCTACATTTATCCTTCTTTAACTTTGCTTATTGTTATTAAAAAACGTGTTTTATTTATAGCGAAACTGTATATAGATCAGGTTTAATGGATTATTCGTGTTCGTATGTCAACTATAAAAGAAAGGTCAGCGAGGGCAGATCCCGGGAAAAGGGCAATACCGGGCAGACCGGTGGTTGATGTCAATTGTTCTCCGCCCTTAACAATAATAATTGATAACATTAACGGCGCAGTTGAATGGTGCTTATGCTTCAGAATACGGTTTCCCAGTTCGGTGTGACGTCACTGCTTTTACCTATATAAAAGCAGCGGGTGCCACATGCTTCGAAATGCGCTACCCCTTAAAATGAACATATGTGCCCTTTCATTCTGTTTGATGATAATATCTGGCAGGCACGTAGCCAGGATTTTTTTTCGGGGGGGGCCGAAGGCCTAATTGTTCGAAAGACAGTCTTTCCATGGCAAAAACAAAAAAAAAAGTTGCCTGGGAATATAGAGGGCTGGAAAAATTTCGGGGGGGGGGGCCCGGGCCCCTCGGGCCCCCCCCTTGCCTACGTGCCTGATATCTGGGGTTTAACGTCCCAAAACTACGATATGATTATGAGGAACGCCGTAGTGGAGGGCTCCGGAAATTTCGACCACCTGCGGGGTTCCTTAACGTGCACCTAAATCTAAGTACGCGGGCCTCGAGCATTTTCGCCTCTATCGAAAATGCTTTGTGATGCGGTACAGCTTCATCACTCATCCACCTACGCGAACTCGTATGGCTCCTAAATTTTGTCATTGTTTCTTTGCAGACAATCTAGAAAACACAGATCCATTGCTTCCGAGAAATCGCGGTCACGTCTTCAGTTTCTTTTTCAAAATAACCACTGCCAAGAATTCCTTATTTTTTTTCGTTTCATCTTTAGCTATTGCCCAATGAATACGGACTAATAATACGCTATAAACCTTAAGTAGATCGGCGAGCCGTCACTGTACTCATAATTGTTTCCAACTTAACAATTAAGTATCGCCAGAACACCTGCTAGAATTCCGGAGTTTCAACGAGGGTAGCAATTTATTAAAGCGCAATTAGAAAATTTGGCGTTGTCAATTATTTTTGTCAGTTGTACAATTATTAACAATGTTTTCATGTTATTTCATTGCTCTGAGTCGCCTACAAATGATGTAACATTTTTGATACTCCACCTTACGCATTGCCCTCTGTGTACCTGTAAAGTACTTTAAATAAATAAACAAATTATACATTTCCTTTTATAAGTTACATGTAGCTTGTGTCCCTTCGAGCAATCTGCCACAGCAAACCACCAAGAAAAAAATTCTTACAGTAAAAGAAAAAGGCGCATGGCATAAAGCAAACATACAGAGAAACCAGGGAATACCGGAAAGATTAGCTCTAAATATTAACTGAATTGTAGAGGCAATAGGAACGCTTAAGCGTTTAGAGGGAAGAAACGAACTACGTGGAGGAGAATGGACAAAATACAGGCGCTTGTCTTTTGTCCGTTCGTCGACCACGTTGTCCGTTTGTTCGCACTCTACTCTCGACCATCACTGTGTGCCGACTAGCCCAAACCGCCACCCTACTAAGACAATTGGAAAAAGGCAGAAGCGGATAGAAAACACGACTTGCCACGTACGCAGGGATCTGTGTAGCTTGTGGTGTTTGTTGGACGATCGCAACGGACTCTCTGTGACCGGCCGCAAGCGGCGCGGGCTTCATTAATCACTTTATTTATGCACACAATAACAATAAGCCTTGAGGGTAGTAAAGAACAAAATTCATGTGTACACTACACTTCCCATTCATTACTCTCCTTGATCAATGAGAGCGCGCGCGCGCGCGCGTGTGTGTGTGTGTGCGTGTGTGTGTGTGTGTGTGTGTGTGTGTGTGTGTGTGTGTGTGTGTGTGTGTGTGTGGTGTGTGTGTGTGTGTGTGGTGTGTGTGTGTGTGTGTGTGTGTGTGTGTGTGTGTGTGTGTGTGTGTGTGTGTGTGTGTGTGTGTGTGTGTGTGTTTCATTCGCGATATTTCCGAAAGGTCGCTTATGGTGGAAAAAGCGGAAAGAGGAACTTCGAGCAACTTAAATGCCAGAGACCTGCAAACGTTGAATGATTTCGAAAGATGAAGTATACATCCCCCCCTGGAATCTGTCTAACCAGCTGAGAACCTCGCCTTTTAACTCTTGTCCATCCACACAGTTCTTAAACACACATACAGTTCTTATAGTTCCCATACAGTTCTTACACTTCTTACTGTTCTATACAGTCATACAGTTATTATACAAACATACGGTTCTTATAGGGCCTTGTACACTGGAGTTTTCAAAATACCGGATGCTTCAGCTTTCGTAAGACGCAAGACAGCACGTTCCGTCGCTAACCGTCATTCTGTCATACCGCCGCAAAAACAAAACAAAGCACAGGCATTGGTATGTAGACCCTGTTACACCTACTTCTACACGCTTCAAGAAAACCGTAGACAAAAGAAATGGTAATAAAAAAAGATGAGTCATTCTGACGTTTTCCTGCAGGTTTAAAACGTGAATGCAAATGAGGCCACTGACTTTACCAACCCGCTGTATGATCTGCACAATGCATACCAGACAACGCCGGAAGCTAAGACAATTTTCATTTCAGCGGATTTTTTTTTGTATTTCGTAAGTTTGCCCTAAGGCACAAATAAAATTTACACAACATTGTGCGGCTGTGTTTCCTCCATAAAGTCCAGGATTGACCTATAATGCAGACCGTATATCCACTGCATGAGTCAGGTGGCCTGGTGTGCTGAAGTCCCGCACGCCGCAGGTGGCGTCGACAAGCCGCTTGTAGCCCAGGGCATGTCCGTAAAATATGGTATTTAATTAACCCAACTTGACATCCAGAGAGAAAGAGAGTATGTAGCGTGTACGGTAGGTAAGCCATTGACGTGGTCATTGAGGTAGGCCGTAGATTTTTTTACCTACCTGAAACGGGAAGCTGTGCGCGCGTATCACGATAGAGTGATGTTCCGGACGTCGCGCGATCGCTGCAGTATCCAGGACCTGCCAGGGGAAGCCTCTCGATATGCTCAAGCAAAGGCGTTATCCATATCTCGCCTTCGCACCTTTGCAGCTTTCTTTCCCCGGCAAGGTACAAGCGCGCCAAAATGATTGCAAGAGCGCGAGCTCCGCTGACCTTTGCTACGCGAGCGTGCGCAGTGCAGAAAGCGAAAGATCTGACGGGGATAATGCCGCAACGTAGTCGCTGCTGCTCTTATCGGCGTTGTCTTAGGGTATCATCGCATGCGGCCGAGTATATATAATGTCGGTACGTAAACAGTCGATGTAACGTTACGCCCTTTTAGCCTACTGTCTTGTTATCGGTACGTGCTCTCGAAGTCGCGAGCCTCACATCGATTGATAAAACGAGCGCTGGGCGAAGACGGGCTAAATGCTTTGCCCCACTGCACAATAGAGATGATTGATAGCCACTCATTTTGAAGCAAGCGATAACGCGTTGAAACCTTTCAGGAGTTACGGATGCTTTCATCCAATATTGGTGCACCTACACGTCACTTTGCTGAGAGAAAGGAAATTGTCTTGTTAAGTTTTTCCAGCGTTTGCTCTGCCTGAACTCTTATTATTATTTGGTTTTGTTATTGCTGCTTGAAAAGTTCGGAGAAATATACAAAAATACTACGTACA
Organism: Rhipicephalus sanguineus; assembly: GCF_013339695.2. Lineage (NCBI taxonomy): Eukaryota > Metazoa > Arthropoda > Arachnida > Ixodida > Ixodidae > Rhipicephalus > Rhipicephalus sanguineus. The sequence goes on from NC_051178.1 coordinate 124,521,475, forward strand.
AGTGGCCGAATGACTACGCTATTCTTACTAATCGTGAACAAGAAGTTTTCATCGATGTTACAGGCTACATTGCATAGTCATTTATCTTTCATTCCCCTTACCTCTTCGATCCTCAGCACAGGGTAGCCAGCCGGCCTAAAAACCGGCTAACTTCCCTGCCTTTCCGCTTGCTTCTTCCTTTCTTCTTTCATTCCACAGTGTCCAAGGGCTTACACTAACGTATTCCGCACCGAAGCGATCCGTTATACTTTACGCGCGTACAGCCCGATAACATGCGTCTAATTTCGGAGTCACACACTTCAAGCCCCGCAAAGTTACTCCAGTGCAGTGTACCGTATTTGAACTTGTAAGACACTATAATCACTCCGAAATACTCATTAATGTGACCTATGTTTTTATCGCCAGATATGCAAGTCATGTCAGCGTCCGCAAAGTGGGCCATGGAGATAACTGGAAAGGGGGGAGAGATTAGCCCTTCTTTTAATGAGGCACGGACTCGGCACAATGGGCCCCTCGACGACAAAGCATTAGCCTCGACCGAGGTGCCATCATACGGAATTTAGTGATCCAAGCTATATCTGAGCACGTCTCTTCTCCCACCACATCTACATTGTGTTCCTTGACAATAAGATACTTAACCTTCTTTTATCTCGGTTCAATCAATCAATCAATCAATCAATCAATCGATCGATCGATCGATCGATCGATCGATCAATCAATCAATCAATTTCCAAAGAGGTTGCGAGTGGAACTCAGGTGAATGGCAGAGCCGTGCGCGTGTCTTCGCATGAACATTGAAGCAGTCGCTCGACGCTCGATAATACGACACGAAGAGGGGGAAAAAAAGCGCTTTTATGCAAGGACAGCGAAGACTGAGCGAATAAAGTTGTGTCATCCTAGAACTCCTTCCCAATAAATATACCCTACAAGTTCACTCAAAGAATACAATTAGTAATTAGCATTATTCACAGTAGCGTAATTATACAATTAAAGTTAGCCGAGACAAGGACCACCTTTTGAATAATTCATCTCTGAGAAAATATAATTATGCTATATCTGTCGCGCACCACAGGATTTTTCAATAGATTTAATAATTGTTGGGGTTCAACGTCCCGTAACCGCGATATGATTTTGAGGGTCGCCGTAGTGGAGGGCTCCGGAAATTTCGACCACCTGGGGTTCTTTAACGGGCACCGGCCTAAATGTAAATACACGGGCCTCAAGCATTTATGCCGCCATCATAAATGCGGCCGCCGCGGCCGGGATTCGATCCCGCGACCTTCGGGTCTGCAGTCGAGCACCATAACCAGTAAACCACTGTGGCGGGTGATAGTTTTTCATCCGTTCATATCTGCCACAGGCGACATAAAGAATTATAGAAAAAAAAAACACCTTGTATAAGCGTACTACTTACGTTCGAATGTCGTTCCAAGTCGTCGGCGTCACCCACACACGAGAGATGTTGTCGAAGCGCTCAGTCTATACCAAGCAATTTATTCCAGTGCGTATTGCATCTGGCGACTAATCAGAACAACCAGTCGCTGCTCATCCAGCTCCGTGAATAAGCAGTCCAATGAACGACAGTTGCTAGCAGCAGCAAAGTCAAGATCGTTCACCGCATGAGCATAGCATGCCGTTCTTCTTTCCGAACGCTGCATCGAAACCAGCACGCCGCGGGGGTTGCCCGTATGTAGTATACGTGTGCAAGCGTTTTTTATTTCTTAATTGTGCACATGTCACATTCCTGCCGCGCACTGCTGTTACTGAACTCACGACGTCATGACGTCAGAAGCGTTTCAGTGCTCACCGTAAGTGGAGTTACTGTACATTTGTACAGAGCCTAACTCGAACCGTAGTTAGAGTCGCTGGAAAACATTCAAAGTACCGCAAGGTATGAATAAAATGGCCGATGGCCATTTTAATTCCGTGACACGGTGGTAACTGCGTTGACAGGGGATCGCTCGCGCGGGCAAACGAGTCAAGTGATGTATAACAAGCACATTGTCGATTTTAAAGGGACACTAAAGGCAAATAATTTATGTCAGTGTGAAAGCTTAATGTATGACAGCGTCTAAAACGGCAATATTATCAACAGCAGTGCCCTACTTACCGAGAAATTAAGCTAAATGTATCACACGATGAGCGCCACGAGCGGCACATTTTGGAAATGATCTACAATGAACTACAATTAATCACTCGTAATCAAACTAGCTGCAATAAAAAAAAAATTTCCGTGCATCAAGAGACGTAATAAAATGCTGCTTGTTCGTTTCTGTTTGATTCATGAAAAAAAGAACCTCTTTTGCGTTGCCATGGGGAACGGCGCGCGTCGTTCAAAGGTTCCGTTTTCGCCTATAGCTGCGCTTCGCCCGGCGCCCTGCTTCGCTCACGCGGTCGCGTCTCAGTGGTAGCTTCGGTATCGCGTACTGCCGCGTGTGTTTTTCGCGCTCGTGAAAGTCGCTCTGACAGAATGTTCGACAAAATGCCGCATGCATGTGATGTTGCTGGATGCCCGAATGGCGCACGCCGCCAGGACACGCCGCCGCGCAGTAAAGGCGCGCAACGTTGGGCACGGCAGCAGTGACGTGAGAAACACCGCTTTAAGGCGGGTGATTTTGAAGTGCGCTAACGCGGTTCGGACCACTAAAACGGGATTCAATTTCAAAATAAGCCCTTCCTTGGCCCAAACGTAGCACTACGAGGTTTCTGGACCGTTATTTCAACAATCAACGTCGACTTAATATTTCCCTTTAGTGTCCCTTTAACGTGAAAGTCTATAGTAGAGTCCTTGAAAACGACACTCTTCGCGTTTTCACGTCTTCACCCACGCACTAAGCAAACAGGGCTAGGGATAACAAGTTCGTTGTAGGAAGTCCGCGCCAAGAATAATTGGGTCACTAAGTATTTAGGTTCTCCTCACTGGAAAATAAGTGCCATAGAATGGCGATAGCATAGCCTTTTGGTTATGCTTCACGTTTAAATAAGCCGCGTATTTCTTAAATTTTAATGACCAGTTAAACTCGCGTAATGCGATGCGCATTTTGTTTTCTGTGGAACTTTCTTACTGTTCATGAAATTTTTATACCCTATACTTCAATTACGAACAACTTCATATACGAGCTAAAAATTGCCAATAAAATAATGTCACGGAAAATGCAAATTCACTTTCACTGTGTCTGACGAAATGAAGGTTTCACATAAATTTGGAGCAGAATAATACATGTTGGTGTTTAAATATCAGATTCCCTCCATGATAAATAATAAAAATTACCTTTTAGAAAGAAAAACATCTTCGAAGCTCGTCTAGTAAGAATTATTCTTGCCTCCATTAATTGATTTATTCGGGGGAGGGTACATACTCCTTGTTAATCTATATTGTTGCGTCATGTCTCTGTAGCTCACCAAGCGATTCCCCCACCTCCACTCGGGCCCGGGTGAGTCAGATGCTCGGTCTGTGAAACCTCGAGCCATCTCGTGCGTGCCCGCGTTGCTCGACAGGGCCGAGCAAAGGTAGGCAAACTCACTCATGCGTCGGCTCACTCAGACTCACTAAGGCTCATATCGGGCCTTTTTAACGTTACCGTGGTACCGGAATACCGCATTGCGTTTACCGTGTTACCGGAACGCATGTTCCGGTAACACCTACAAGCTAAAACACGTACAACTACAACACGTACAAGCTAAACGCCCCTAATAGTGGCCTTTAGCTTGAACGTATACTTATTTACGTTACCGGGTTACCGCATACCGGAAGGAATCTGCACATGCGCGGGCCTTTACGGAACCTACACTTATACGGAACGTAAACTACTCGCCGGATAGGCTTTACGTTTACGGCCCCATCTCGCATATCCGCCTTTGTTCGTGGCTACTCGCGATGCTTTGCGGAGACTCCAGCCGCCGAGTCAAAATAAGCCGAAGTGCGAGCACCACTTGCGACCACCTTGTTTCAGCCGGATTACCGAGGCTAGAGCGACCTAGAACACCGAAGCCGTAAACGTGAGAGGCCTAAAGCCCCTGATGATGTCTGGGTAGTTGGCGCCATCTAGCGGGGCCAGGATGAACCAGGCAAGCAGAAAATTGTTATTGCAGAACCTTCGTGCACTCTACTTCCAATGTAAAAGCCTTGCAGCGGCATAATTACGAATGTGTTGTCTTTTTAATAATTTTTCCCTGAAGAACATAAGGCGAAAACAAACGTGTCCATGACTGTGGTTGCACGAAGCGTCACAAGACGTCCACACCATCGTCCGGTAGCCCGGTATTACTACACCTCTTTGCGTATACCGGGATAATGAGCACGCTGAAAACCTCTCATATGATTTTGCCGCAGCGGTAATTCAATATTAGCTACATTAACTATAGTAACACGGTAACGTTAAAAAGTATACGTACAAGCTAAAAGTCCCTAGCTCGCCATACGTAAATATTTACGTACGTACGTAAACGTGTACCTTTACGTTTGCGCAAACCACTAAATGGTGATGATAACTGCATTTAAACTACATTTAATTTAGATAACATTGAATTACCGCTGCGGCAAAATCATGCAAAAATGCTCCAAAAGCCGGGTGAGTTCATGATTTTAAAATATTTACTCCGACTTACCGTAACAAAGATATAACAGAATTACATAGACGTTTCGCCACCTATGCGGGTGGCATCCTCACTGTACACTGGCACCAACTGAGCGGAGGTCGCCCACTGACACTGACAGTGCACCGGGCGACCTGCGCTATATATGGGCGCGAGGACATACAGTGGCGCCACCATGCGGAGGCATCCCTGTGACGTACAAGGTTGGATTGCTCCGCCAGCTCTCTGCCGCAGAGCCCGCAGCCGCTTTCGCGTCTCCCTTATTATTATTCTCGTTGCATTTCCCTTCGATGAAATCAGTAAAATACTGCGGCGGCTTCGTCATCGATCATACGGAGTGCTAAATACCTGCTCTGAAAAAAATGTTACGCCCCTCATAATACCTTAGACAACGCCCTGACTGCCGACGTCGTCTGCTGTGGCCGCCAACATGGAAGCCACGGGGGCTGAGCGCGCTGCTTTTGTAGAAGGTTTCGAACCATCTTGCGTCGAATTGAAGCATCAAATGGGCTTTAGCGCGTGCTTGCGTCTAATACACATATTTTTGCTCTAAGAAATGCGTGCAACCATGTAACTTAATTCATTGTACGTTAGCATCTAAAAACGGGCCACGGCTGACACGACAAGCATGCGCACATTTGCATTAGTGTTTAGAACACATATCTCTATGAAGCACGATGCAAGCGGATTCTCAGTTTTGTGGAAAGCAGCCAAGCATGCTTAGAGCTGCATGCAGCCACAACCTTTCTGATATGATTGGAGGCAAACGCAAGGGAGCCATACGCACGCGCGTGCCTCATTCGGAGTTTTAGCTAAATAACATTTCACATAAGCACAAGTTTCTCTGCGGCAAGATCTTAATATTTACCTGTTGCTCCTTATTGCGCAAATTTAATACGGATGTCCCACGGTGCACTTTCGATCGCCATCGAGCCACATAGGGGTGAAAATTTTCGATGATTGACTCAGTTCTCCAGCTTCTACAAAGGGATCAATCGCGATCGAAAAATACGGTCCCGATAGGGCTCGACTGCGATATAATATACACCGTGAGCCAGCCGGCCGTATTACTTTGGGCACTTGAATGATAATGCTACAAGGTTTGTCGTACCGTGGTCTAAATGGCAATGATATGTTTCAGTTAAAATACCACCGTCCAGCCTTTACAGCTTCATTGATAAGCAGTATGACACTTCGCTGCTGCTGTGAGAAGGTGAATCAGTGTCACATGAGGACAATTAAAATGGACAACCGAGGGGGGGGGGGAGGGTGGTACGCAGACTGGGGTGAAAGTTTCGTCGGCGAGAGAGGTAACTTTCAGCAAAGATTCAAGCAGCACATGTATGATGTAAGAAATAAGGTTTCATCGAATAGCAATGGCCGAGCACGCAGAAGCAACTGACCGCGAAATAGACTAGAATCGGGCAAGAATGACGTGTACGCATGTTGCTACTTCATATTTTAAAACATACATAACCGGACTCTTTGCGCATTCATTTATCTTTGTGAACAAGGCTCCCATGCGGCAGCAGAAACGTCTTTCTTTTATGTGAAGGAAAGAAGGTGGCTTTTAAGGGCTAGTTTTTTTTTGTTAGACACAATATTAATGAGAACTAACAGGCAATATTGGCATTATTGTTTGTTAGTTCTCATTAATATTGCTTTTATGTGAACATTCGTGATCGGTATTCATTTCAAGTTTTTAACCCCGTGAGCGAGAAATAACAATAAAAAGGACAGGTGACAGCGGCATCATGCTCTTGCAAAGCAGGGTATAAGTGAAAGCTCTTCGCGTACGTATACATAGTGTGCACGTGCGTCACGCAGCGCCCCTTCGTCACTTCCGGAATGCGCCACCGACACGCCTCGGTACCTACTTCTGCGACTTTGAGCGTATCTATCTATCTATCTATCTATCTATCTATCTATCTATCTATCTATCTATTCATCTATCTAGCTATCTATCTATCTATCTATCTATCTATCTATCTATCTATCTATCTATCTATCTATCTATCTATCTATCTATCTATCTATCTAGCCGCCTACGACTTTGTGCTCTCCTGCTCACTTGGTTAATCGAATGTACACCAAAATTGGTATGGCGTAACATGACTGTATGATGAACATAAATGACAAGTCATAACATGAAAATCATGACACGCATGTCATGCACAGCATGACTTACGTGCCACGCTCATGGTTGCGCTGGCGGCCGTTTCGCTAGCTTTATATACACCAAAATTGGTATCTTGCGACGTGACTGTGTAACGAACATAATAACACGAGTTAACATGAAAATCATGACATGCATGTCATGTACAGCATGACTTACATGCCACACTCATGGGGCGCTGGCGGCCGTTTCGCTAGCTTGATCTACCCCGAAATTGGTATTGCGCGACGTGACTGTGGGACGAACATAAAAACACGAGTTAACATGAAAATCATGACACGCATGTCATGTACAGCACTTCGGCAAAGCTTAAAGCTGATACAACTAATAAAACTTTATGTAAAGCATACAAGACGCTTACCCCTGCGGGATGGTAGATAGCGAAAGCTTCGCTTTAAAGGGACCGACAACTGCCCAGAATATGAAATGAGTTGACTCCACTGATGCAAAGAGTGTCCGTCGCACTGACTCAAACCAACCCTGTTTTTTTCGTGAGAAATGGATTTATATTTTTATTCCTAATTGAAAGTCGCGAAAAATGACCTGTGGCGCCTCTGGCGGCCAAAGCATGAATTATCCGATGAAGACGGCCACGTGACCGTTGATTGCTCTACGCGGTTGACGATTTTTTTTGTTAGTATTGAAATATTGTTCCTTTCTTTATATTAAAATGTATTACTCCATAATAATGTACATATAGGCCTGCGTTAGTAGTATGCATTAAAGTGGCGCTGCCTTCGCGTGACGTAATGATCCCATGCTCGTTAGCGCGTCTTGAGCAAATTTTCAGCGTGCTCATGCAACCGGGCACGCAGTTTCCAGGTCGCTAAGATTTTGGAGCGACATAGTTTTGCTACCTACACTTCGTCTCAGAAATGACGCGCGCTGCTACTCGGTGCGACCGTGCATATGCACAGTTACGTTTTCGATTACTTGGCTTGGCTTGTGCATCGAGAGAGTAACGACGCCGGGACAAGCCATCCATGACACAGGCGCAGGCAACCTTGGGCGCAGGCGCACACAACACTTTACAAATACCGGGAAGGTGTATAAAGCCACACATCTCATTGTAAACAGCTTGCTATTTTCAAAAATTGTTGGAAAGCTCAAATAAAGGTGGTTAAGCATAGTACAGTAACTCCTGCGAAAGCAGAACAACGACAGCTTTCACAAGGGCTAGCGGCATCGCTATCAATTCTCAGCGTTGCTGGAGCAAGCCTCCATGCGTGTTTGGAGCCTTTCAGATCGAAAAATACTGCTTATAAAATTACTAAGTGCTTTTCGGATAAACCACTGCAGCTACAAACGCTACGAAGGGTGAGCTTCCTGTCGCGCCGTAAAAAACTGTGTCGAGAAAAATCAGTTGTCGGTCCCTTTAGAGCTGTAAATAGTAAGGTTAGTAACTTTTTTCAAAGTATGTGAAAAAGTTTTAAGTTTTCGATCAAAGTTTTCTTTTCTTTTGACTGTGTGTGGTCAAAGCGAAAACTTCTTTTCATGCCTTTATTTTTGCAGTTTCTCATTTACAGAGATTTAATTAAATATACGCAGTGAATGTATGCATTAAATTCAAGCTGGTGAACCATTAGGTTTAGATAAATGAACGTCCGCGACGAAAAAGAGCGCTTGATAAAGGAAGGAAGATATATTAAGGAAACATGAGAGGTCTGGCTGAGAAAACCTGCCCCCCACCCCCCTGCTGCACTACGGTTGGAGGGAAAAGGGAATATAAACAGAAGGGTATGAGGAGAATGCTAGGGTGCTTATTTTTATGTATTGGAGGCCTAGGCCAACGAACCTAAATTGCTGGTTCATAATAAAGTTTATTCCTCCTCCTTGCCTTCATCTCGGCTTCTCTTTTGGGAAGAAGAGGCAGCCTTACTTCTAAACACACTTCTAACCACAGGCAAAGTTACCCGAAATAGGACTAACGGAGCCCAATAGGCTAGCGCGGTGAACGGATAGACTGCGAAGGAGCAACCGCACAGGGACGCGTGCCGTGTGCAAACCAGTTAGTCCGCAAAGGGATCAACCACGCGAGAGATGCAGGCCGTGTGCAGAGATACGTTCCTTTTGTGAACCGTTGTCAAGGGAACTAACTATCCTCCTCGCCCTTGCTCTTGGGTCGGTCTTCCCACCTGCGTTCGTCGTGGCGTGTTGGCGGTTGTGTCGCGCTCGGAGAGTTCGACGATCTAGGAACTATGCCGCGGTGCCTTAGATATACACGTACGCGCGGACATAGGCGTGCGCACTGGGGGACCGGGGGGGTGGGGGGGTGGCCGCCCCCTCTATTCACCTAAAAGGGGAGGGCGCAAAGTCAACCCCACACATTGACATAACAGGGGGGGGGGGCGCTGCGACTCGGGGTGGGAGGCGCAATGTCAGCGCCATACTTTGACATAATTGGGAGGGGGCGGGCGCTGCGACGAACCTTCGCCACCCCCCCCCCCCCCCTGAAGGGTAACCCTGCGCACGCGTCTATGCAAGTGTATGAGCGTGTGGTGTTGCTTTTACGTTTCGCCGCGCCCATGAAGTCTGGCGCTGGACTTGAGACGTCGTAACGCCGCGCTGTATATCTCAGGCTTAGTCACGGCACTGCGTCGCCACAGGCTGGGAATGGCGGCCGAGAAGACAGTCGGCCTATCGGATGCATGATTTCGATATGACTCTGGGCAGAAATCTGCGCTGGATTCTTTCACAAATAAGTGAGCATTCTTTTCTGCCGTACCGGTCACGTGCGCAAAACACATCGGCTTGCCGGCAACGGGCTCGATCGTGTTATATATCGCGCGCACGAAATGCACCGCGAGGGCCGGCTTGGGCGTCAGTTCAGCCAGTCAGATCGCCTGTGCTTTGTGACCGCCTGGAATGTGGCGGCCATTGCCGTCGGCCGTCCGGACGCTCGCTCATCGAGGGTTCGCCGCGGTGATCGCTGCGGGTTCGCGATATTAATTGGGAAGAGGCCTCGCCGCTGCGCTGCGACTCGTCCAAAACGCATTGCAGTGACCGGTAACGAGCTCGGTTGTATATCACATGCTTGAAGAGCACTGGCATGGGCTGGCGAGGGGCTTTCGCTAGCCGACTTTAGCTGTGCTTCGGAATTCTGTGGAAATTGGTCACTTCCGTCGGCTTCTCCGTCGCTCGCTCGCAAGCAGCTCGCCGCCGTTCGTGACGGCGGCACCGCGTTCGCTCGCTCTTCTGCTCGAGGTTCGCTGGCGGCAGCGGCGGCTGACGGGCTTGCTCGAGCTGTACGACGCCGCTCGCAAAAAAACTCTGGCGGCGCGGCGGTTGGCGGCGCCTCGGCGTGATGGCTGCGGCTGCCGCACTTGAGCTGTTGCGCTATGTGGCTCGAAATGCGTCTTTGAGGATGTATGACATCACGGTGAAATTATTTCCATGCCTTATTTTAGACGTGGGTTTTTATTTCACCTTGCACGTATTTTGCATGTGCGTGCGTCTTCATCCTCTGTCACGTATGACTAACTATTTGCAATCCTTTTGTGCTTTGCAGGATGCAGCCGTTGTCCACAACGTGCAGAATGCTGCGTGCGCTGGCGCGTGCAATGCCAGTCATCTATCGCTTCCGTTGAAGCAGCTTACAAAAAGGACTGTACGATCTATGAGAACGCGGCTAGACCTGTACTGGACATTTTACATTGAATTCAATAAAATAAAGCAGAAATTTTATATGTACAGAGAAAATAAAACGTTTCATTGTCTCACTGTCGAAAGCAATGATACATGCATGAGAAAAGATTTTTTTCGCGTGTGCTTTTCGGTGCGATTTGTTGCTCACCGCGAAAAAAAAAAAAAACACGCGAGAAAAGTATTAAGCCTTGCGGAGAGTAACTCTAGAAAATCATCCCTGGGGGATCAACGGATCATTTGAAATGGGAATGAAAAGTTCATCCGAATGGAGTACTTGAGTGGATCGACCGTTCGTCCGGTGAGCTGCAACTGTGGGGACTAAGGGTTGCCCGGTAAGGCGTAAACGTGAGGACTAAATGTTATGTACTTCATTACAGTTAGTTCATTGAGGTGATCTGTGGGGACTAACAGTTAGCTGCAAGGGGACTAATGGTTAGACCCGGTGCCGTTAGTCCTTAAAGAGATTAATGGTTGTGGCAGCCCCATTAGTCCATTAAGAGACAAGAAGAGAGCAATGTGGGTCAGGGGAAAAAAATTAGGTCAGCTTCGCACGAGTGGTGCCAAGCCTGAAGGAAGTGCGAAGCTGGGCAACATTCCTTGTTTCTCTTCGGTTTTCTCTTTGTTTCCCCCTCTCTTTCTTTCTTTTTCACTTTTCCAGTTCTTTCTCTCTTTCTTCTCTCTTTATTTCTATTTATTTCTGTTTTTCTTCCTATTTTCTCCCTTTCTGTCTCTTTCTATTTCTCGCTTGCTTGCTATTTTTTCTATTTTTATACGTGGTTTTGCCTGCGTTACGCCAAGCGACGACAGCATACGACAGCACACGACAGCCCGGGCCCTTAAAGTGCTCCGCACTTAAAGCGGGTGTTAAGGACATCATAGTCGAAATCAAGAAGAAATGGACATGGGCCGGACGCGTAGCATGTAGGCAAGATAACCGCTGCTCATTAAGGGTAACTGACTGGATTCCAAGAGAAGGCAAACGCGCTAGGGGGAGAGAGAACATTAGGTGGGCAGATGAGATTAAGATTAAGATGAGTATAACGTGGCAGAAGCAAGCACAGGACCGGGTTGATTGGCGGAACATGGGAGATGCCTTTGCCCTGCAGTGGGCGCAGTCAGGCTGATGATGATGAAACCAATCAATTAAAGAACTCGTCAAGAAGTGCAGCATATCGGCTGCTTGAATGTCTTTCACTGTCTGATCATTAACGATGCTGGACACTGACTAAACGCCCGTCGACGTGCTGTCACAGCACTGACCATTCTTGTAAGCCATTTATTAAAATCCCTGCCCTGATATTTGCGCAACTCAACAAAACACGGATGGCTTGTTCATTTGACAAATACTTTGCACGGTATGAAGCTATATACGATAGGAATATCTCACTATACGTTTACAGTGCATGTGCAACGGCCCCGCGAGCAATATTATATGGTAGTATACTCTTAAAAAATAGCGGTATTCACTAAGTTTGACGCAGCAAGCGCTTGCCACAAAATTCAATGCATATGTTGTAATTGCAGGTATTAAGTCAGTAACTGTACTACCATGATACTACTTGCCGTTGCTACGTACAGGGAAGTAGTAATACAAATTTATGAACTTTGCTAACATGACAATAATATCTGAGGTTTAACGTCCCAAAACCACGATATGATTATGAGAGACGCCGTAGTGGAGGGCTCCGGGAATTTCGACCACCTGGGGTTCTTTAACGTGCGCCTAAATCTAAGTACACGGGCCTCAGACATTTTCGCCTCCATCGAAAATGCAGCCGCCGCGGCCGGGATTCGATCCCGCGACCTTCGGGTCAGCAGCCGAGCGCCATAACCACTAGACCACCGTGGCGGGGCGCTAACATGACAATGACTACATCGTTAGTGCGGTTACTAACACTAGTGAACTAGAATTACTGAACAATAGGTTTGCGCCTATTTGGTGAATCTGTGTCGGTGGCATTTCCGCATCAAATAAAATGTATTACAAAAGTATAAGCTCACATAAAAGTTCATGAGACATTACACTCCGTGAAGGCGGATGACCAGCGAATCTGTGTAGCAGGTGGCTGAGGGGTGACACTGAATTTGGATGAAAGGTACAGACGCATTTTAGTGTCTTGAGCGGAGGTGGCTGTCATCATGACGAAAAGCGCGCACGCACGCACGAACGCGCACCCCCCCCCCCCCCACACACACACACGCACAAACACACACTTGTCTCGATCGACGCGTCGCTCTTCGGGAGTGCGCACGTCGTAAAGAAGTAAAATTCAATATGGAGAACGCCAGCATCTCTTTCTGTTGAACAAATGCGCAAAACCGAGGCAAAGGCGAAAGGGAGAAGGACGAACAAAGCGCATTTTTCACGCTCGCTCCAGCTGGGAAGAGGAGAGTTGCTTCGGAAGCCCTTCTTTCCCACTTCGCCCTCTGAGCGAGCGGGGATATGTGTTTGCTTCTGTTGTTGGCTCTTTCACTCTCACTTATTAAGGGAGCGTTTTCCCGCGCGGACGCCATGAAATCCCTGATTCCTGTTAGAAGTGAAACGGCACAGTTGGTTGTGTTTTTGGGTTTTAACGTCGCAAAGCGACTCATGCTATAAGAGACGCCGTAGTGGAATCGGTATTGTCTTGTACACTAATTATCAATCGCTTTTTTACTTCATGTGACTACAATGGTAAATCGTACACACCACAATGACGTCTTCGGATAACAAGGTATCACACAGAACATCAAGGTCTCTACGCGACATATTCTCTAACAGCAACGTGATGGCTATATATATCCCTACTCTGGAGTAGCTCACGTTGTACCGGTGAGTAGGCATGAACTTAGAGATATAATTGATATTTTGGACCAAGATTGTGATACCTTACTGTTTGAACTTCCGTGTTCCATGACGAAGCACAAAGCTGTTTTTACAACATAACCTAGAAAATGGTAGCTTGCCTGAACAGTGCGAAATACGGGGACAGGAAATTGTGGCACACATCGATGACGTAAATGCCGAGAACCAAGCGATTTCGTATTCTTTCTTTATTCAGAGAATATAAGAGGAATGCAAGGGAGGTATGCGTGTGAGGGTGGGGTGGGTAATTCCTTCTTTATTGCTCCTAGTGAATTCTTCTATTTGAAGGTGAAGTTTTCTCTGAGAACATCTCCGGGTTTTCGTTACCACGGCTGCTACTCCTTCTCTTTTGCCAAACAGGTCACAGAGATAACATTCGACCTGCATAGCTGCCCTACCGAGGAATCGGACCCCTGTCCTCCAACACAGCAACCAAGTGGTGTAACATTAGGCCCCCCACCGCAAGCATACTTTCGGGTCAACGAGATCTGTACAACTACCATGCTCCACGCTGTTCATCATCTTGATAAGAACGGTGGCGCTATCTAGGAGCTTTACAGCGAAGCAGCCCAGCGACACCGAGTGGCCATAGAGGATGAGCCGGAATCAAACTTCGCTCACCGTAGTTACGTGAATCCAAGCTCATGCGGAGGTAATGTGCACTTGAAGGCTAAACACCCTATGTGGTATCAGGTATGCCTCAGTGCTTGGTGTGCTTAGTTAATACGCAGCTAGGTATTACGCACAACTGTGTAACTCGATAGCTATTTGACTATGTGCAAGCCCAGTGAGCACCAACATAACCGGCGAGCTTCGCGACAAATGTAATGAACAGTCACGCAGTCTGACCGGCCACGAATCAAAGTGTAATATCACTATCTACGTTATAAGCGAAAGCAAGAGGCAGACGACATTTAAAAAAAAAAACGTTGTTTTATACAAAGTAACATACTTTATTTATCCTCGTTAATTATGACATGACTATGAATGATTCGGGGAAGCAAAAAGTACCCCCCAAGGAAAGTATATCTGCGCAATTTCTGAATACACGCTTTGTAGTGAAAAAATTCTCGTCGTTCGTGCACCCTCTTAAACCAGCAGACGCCTTTCACACAGTGCAGCTTTGAATGTCGTACAGCTGTGGCATGCATCTAACCTGACACGTTCTTGTTCATTTCATTAAGTAGCCTGGTACCCTCCATTTTCCCCGGCTTCTTGTGCTAACGGTGCAGCATTGATGGCGATGGCTATGACAGAGATTAGGAAGAAATGAGAGCGTCCTGCTCTCGCATACAAAATTTTTAATGGCAAGCCCAACAATAATATCTGGGGTTTAACGTCCCAAAACCACTATTTGATTATGAGGGACACCGTAGTGGAGGGCTCCGGAAATTTCGACCACCTGGGGTTCTTCAACGTGCACCTAAATCTAAGTACACGGGCCTCCAACATTTTCGCCTCCATCGAAAATGCAGCCCGCTGCGGCAGGGATTCGATCCCGCGGCCTTCGGATCAGCAGTCGAGCGCCATAACCGCTTGACCACCGTGGCGGGTCTAAGGGCAAGCCCACTACGAAAACAACTGCCGAGGTATGTCAGGTACTCTAAGAAATTTTTGCAGTTGTTTCATGGTGCCTGTGCGTGCGTACCACACGTTCCTTGCGTGTCTTTAGAAAAATAATAAAGGTAAGTGCCGATTACAACGCTTCATAAATGATATGATTCGATACATTATCTTTTTTTCTAAGCAATGTAAGTACATAAGGAACATAAGACAGGTGTTTGCCAACGTAGAGAAGTTACATGGCGAAAGTTAGCACACTATATATTCGGCGTAGTTTGTTTCTTCTTAGATTACATCACTGTGTTTCGTGCGTACGATGTTCTGTGTCAATTATTTTTCTCGATGTGCTTTAACTTTAGCGAGCTTCCACAACCAGTTTGGCAGCTGTAAAAAGGTCTAAAAGTCTGTTCTACGCGAAAGAAGGGGCCTCCAACTCTGAGATGTTGAGGACTTTGAGGGGCTCTTTTTGCGCTTTTTCCTCTTCGGGTACCTGCAACCAATAGAAATAGAATAAAGTGCATGTCAGGAAAAACCAGCGCAGCACTTAACCATGTGGGCAGAAGAGGCAGGGGCGCAAAAAAGTCTAGCCTGCTCCACGACGTGAAAGCCGCCAGGCAGCGACGCTGTTGCCCCTTTCATTCGGTCCCTTCAAGTCTCTTATTTCGTTTTGCCCAGTTACTTCTATGTCAAGACCGAATGAAGAGCTCTGAGGATCCCGAGCTCCTCATATTACCAGCTGAATCCTGATTGGCTGAATCTAACTGGCGTCACGCTCACGCCACCCATCATCATTCATGATACACAAGATCCTGCTTTTGTTGCGCTCACTCTCAGCATTATGTAAGTTTCATCACGTGACCCCCTCCCAATCCACTGTTTGAATCGCCCGCCTTAACCCCCTTTCCTTCTCCTCTTTTCATTAGACTCCCTCCTCCTCACCAAGGAGACGTGACCTTTTTTGGCGGGACCACACCAGCGATGCCGACGGCACAGGGTCCGCATAAACGGTTTCGCTGTAAAATGAGTTCTTAATTGTTTTCGATATTACACACGTGCACACCGTACTTTGCACCCAGATTCTTCCGGCTTAACCATATTGGCCTGTAATGTAAGCAGCCATGTCAACGACCTGACAAGGCACTGTAGCGTCTCATCTCTTGGATTGTCTTGGTTGTCACGTCCTTGACAACCTTGCGACGTGAAGTATATTCAAGGTAACGCGTTTGTGATGGTGTAGACTTCAGCAGATAAACCAGCAAGGATTGAACTCTTTATTGGGCAAACTTGTGACCCGTACAGCAAAACAATAAAAGCACAACAATGCCGGCGAGCACGGCCATCGATCGTAGAAATCTAATCTACGATGAAAAGCATTGTCTTTCACACACGCGTTATCACACATCGCTTGCGCTCGCGTACGTTCAAGGACGTACACAAATGTTCGCCGACCTTGTACTCCCGTCGCGAGAGCACTTCCCAGAGACTTCTCAGAGATAAGAGCATGCCTTACGCCAAGGGACAACTTTGTCACATTGGATAGCCGGTGAAAGACGGTGCACCGGGTAAAAAGAGTAAATGACTATGCGAGTAAATATTGACCGCTTTTGAACACATCGATATGAAGCAGGACTCCCTTTCCCACCTGCTTACTACACCATACTATGCAAGGCTATGCTATGGTCTGCTAGCGTGCCTGGATAGCCGAGTGTTTAGGACGCTCGCCTTCGGATCGAGGGTACGCGGGTTCGAATCACGCCTCGTGAAGATTTTTTTGGGACAAGAACTTTTCTCTTTCTCTTTTTTTTGTATCTTTCTTTCCGTCTCTCTGTTTGTTTCTCTCTCTTTCTTTCTCTCCCTCTCTCTCAGTGCTCGTTCTCAGGTAGCCGCACAGTGGCACAGACCCGTTAAGATGATGATAGTTTTCAGCGCTTGACTCACAAGGAACGATTTGCTAAACAGCTTCGCTGTTAAAAGAAATAATCTACGTACCGGAATGTAAGAGACGCAGACAATGTTTCCATTATTCCGGCATTTCCGCACTGATTTTTCTCGACATGAGTACCAACAAGTTCAAGTAGCTAGCAATTGTGCTTCGACATCAAGCGCCGATGACAAATGACATCGGGCGGGCTGGGGCGCATATTACGACATAATGGACGTCTGGTACGTCGCACGCTTATTCATGACGGAGCGAGAACTAACGACGAGACAAACACAACACCTGATGCAGCAAAACGGCAAGTTGGGCCAGTTGGTTGGGATTCATTTTTTCACTCGGTTGTCGCGTCGTATTGGCCGTTTTCCTTCTATTGTCCTCATGTGTGTTGCGCTGTAGCCGAGTGAAAAAATGAACAACACATGAGGTCGACCGATGGTAGAGACTAGGTGCGATAAAAAAAAATCGATTATATTCTGTGCCCAAACGATAACCTGCTTATGAAGATGCGGTGGTGGGTTATTACGGATTAATTTTGACCAGGTGGAAATTCTTTAACGTGCCCTCAAATACAAGTACACTGGCGTTTTAAATACGTCTCATGGTGCCGTTATCGTTTCGACATGAGTCCCCACATATCTAAAGTTTCGACCAGTCCTGTAACCGAAACGTTGGTTCCTTGCCTTGAGGCCTGTATTGTTCACCAACTGTTGATCCGACATAAGCTAGGTCCTTGTTCAGTAAGGTTTTTGTTTTGGCTTTTGTTTCGCCGTGAAGAAGTAAAACTGGAGTCGAGTGAAAAACCGTTTACGACAGCAGTAGGTGACACATGTTCTGTCGCATGCAGTGATGTTACATTACACATCTTCGAATTAAAAAAAAAATCACCTTCGATTACGATGCTGCCTCACTTGTGCGAATTCTGAGCGCCGCTTCGTGTTGGGGCAAGACCAACTGTGTTTGTAGTTTTGGCTTTCCGCAAGGTATCGACTACGTAAGAAATCGTAATTTTTGTGAAGTAGGACAGCACCCACTACGCCATTATTCGACTTCTGCGGATAAGCGAGGTACCCGCTACACATCTGTAAGGTAATTAAGTGCACTTTGTCAATGCTGCATGTGGCTGATGACGATGAAGAATTATGGCTGAGCGCTTTGCAGTGGGTTGGAAGCATTAAACCACGCAGTCGTTGCGTAATTAGCATTGCATGATGACTGGTTGTTATTTTACTCTTCTCCCACGCTATATTACATAGGTTAACGCGATTCCTTGCCCGACATGACGACTGTATAGATCTTTTTGCAAGGGAGTTTCAAGCACCAGCGTGGCTCTGTGGTATAATACCAGAATGCCACGCAGAGGGCCCAGGTTCAAATCCATTCGATCCTGAGTATTTTTTTACGTCACCGACGGTGATGGCAACGGCGACGGCGACGGCGACGCCACTCAACGCAGGAACGGGCGCCTAAGAGCTGCGCTCTAGAAGAAAAGAACGCACAATTTCTTCGCAAGGGCGAAGCAACGAATGCGATAGCAACAAATTGGAATGGTATACAAAGTAAGGCTAGCAGATCACTCCTTTAGCACGAGACCCGGTGTAACCCAAGCAAAACGCTGGAGTAAGGAAGCATGGCCGCTGCAGCGAGCGAAGCGAACTTCACGCTGTCTATATGGCTTCAACTCAAACTTTGCGATTAGAATAGAACACGTACTACAAAGGTGCGTTGACCAGTCGGGCTATGTGTGCGTTGCTATGCGCTGACCAGCCGGGAAATGCGTGCATAGTCCGGCTGGTCAACGCACGCATTTCCGTATCTTTGTGACGTTGCGCACGCAGTTTTACTCAATGTATCTCGGCTGCATACAACCATCAAGAATAAAAAATTAAGCTTTTTCTTGTTTTTTGCTGAAGGAGAGAAAGGAGGCAGCAACGCGTCTGCCTGTAACACAACTCTGTGCGGCCAACAGAACATATTTTATTCGTTTTGCGAACAGCGCGAACAGTAAGATTCTGTCAGAGAGCCCCGCTGTTGGCTGCATGGTCTCATCCATCCTTTCCTTTCTACGTTCGCCGTTATGGTTCGCAGTTCACGCGCATCGGTGGTAGCGTGAGTGCAGCAGTCCCAGTCATCGTGAGCAGGCTGCGTGTTTTTGCGTGAGAAAGTTTTGTTTTTTAAGCTTCCGTAATATCTCGAGTCATCACCCCATTTTCCGAGACGCACCACCTAAGCCGTGGGGTTGCCCAAGCTAGCAGCAGAACTCATGATCGACATGCTACCAGAATCGCGGTTTCCGCGGTGTCTCAAGATCTGGTACTTTTCTTTTTAATTGCTGCACCTTTTCAACTGTCTTCCACGGCTCCTTAAATGATTATCTGAATACATAATCATCGGCAAATGATAACGGGGTCACATCGGCGCTTCGTAATGAAGAAACTCAGCTCGTCCTGAGCGCCACGTGTTACAGCTGATTCGAATAACAACTTTTATTTCTCATTGTTTCTGCTGGGACACCGGCGGGAACACCTGATACGATGCATCTGGCTAATGCTTTAAGGAATACGTTGGTATAGATCGTTAGCAAAATGAGGTATTGGGCTAGCTGATTTTGCATGTTGGATTGCGCTTGTCGTGTCCACTTCGTAACGCGTGTCCTCCCTAACTTCTTTTGTCCCAGTAACTGTAGCGCAGTATTTTAATCAACGTTGGTAGATCGATTTTACAAAGTTAAAATGCCACTTTCAATTGCTTTTCATTGTCAGCTCATTAACTTTTCACACGTTAACGTAGCTCACCGCCCTTTCCATCGGGCAAATTACGCTTACTGCGGAGATGTAGGGAGATGATTCGAGATATTAATGATGTAGTCAGTTTCTGTTAAGACAAATATTACGTGCGCCCGATGCGCGACATCAATCTGTATATTTACAAAAAAAAATCTCACTCCTTTATCAGACTCACCTTGAGCATTTTCGCCCTGCCCCAGAGCTGCAGGAAGACCTCGCTCGTGAGGGGAATGTGCTTCGCAGTGTTCCTGTTGCCTCCTGCGAGGGCACGTGCGCAAAGCCATAAATCGAAACGCATGTGCGTAGGTGTCATTACGCTTTGCATTTACAGCATACACACCAATAATTAAAAGAGAATACTATAGCTTTAAATAAGAACGCGCACGCTGGCGTATTTATATAAGACCGTAGGGAGAGATGCCGGAATGTGACTATTCGCGGAATGCCGAAGTGCGCGTGCGCAGATTAGTTAGACCTGAATGACTTACGTACGATCTCCACGGAAGCCACGATGGAGTTTACGTTGCATCTCTAGCGTTCCGCTTGTTCGTAGACACCAACTGCAGTGACGGCGTTGTCGCTTGCAGTAAGCTTGTTGTCAACGTAAATTTATACGGAAACTTATCGGGACAGAAACAGGCGTTTTCACTTCTGAATTCATTGTAAGCAGCTGAAAGAAACACTTGCGTAATTTGTTTCATGAAGGCTAGCTGAATGACCGCAGAACGCTTTGTAATAAACAGCGCATGAGTAAATGCAGCAGAATCGCATTTTGTGCATAAAATTGCGTAAGACGTGCTACGAATTTTTGCTTGTTCCCGTCTCACTGACATTTAGACATTTTATTTGCTTTGTAGGTGTGGGAGTGGTGTCCTTCATGGGCAATTTGTTTTTGATCCGAATGAATACGAACAATATTAATCTAGCACCTTAGTTTATTTTCTTTAGCCTTTTTTTCTCCCTTGCTTTCTGTTTCGTTCTTGTCTTTCTTTGAAAACTCTGTTTAGCTACAAACCTGTGGCGATGCTGACGGCGAGTCCAATGGCGACAGTCATCAGGGAAGCCATGAGGCCGCTCCAATAGCTAGACAGCCGGTAGAGCGGGAAGATGTCACGCTTGCTGTTCGGACCCACAGGGAAAGAAAAAAAAAATATTACACTTTCTTATCTCACTTAACGTGAAAATTAAGGAAGCGCAGAAAAACGAGGCAGGCATTTCTATCGACCGCAACTCACGTAGTTACGGTCGTACACTCAATATATACGACCACGGCTACTTAATTTGTTACATGAACCAACTAGACCAACAGCAAGTACTACTAGTCTTATAATGATGGTGCGCTAGAGAACGATCGTTATAAAACTATTGATAGTTTCTGCCGTACCCGTGTTCCTTCTTCTGGTATTATCGTGCTTTTGCCCACCACCGTTGTAAGACGAATTACCAACTCGCCCAGCAGCCCGTTCTTTTGAAGTGTACTGCTAGACATAGGGAAGTTCATGGCATGTACAATTAGCAGTCTAATAACAACAAATCACCTGGAGAGTGCCGATTACAAGCGTATATCGAAGGGATACCGAGGAAAATGCCTGTCGATACGTATCTATGTGTGGTGCATAAAATACGTTAGCGTTCCGCGTTGTTGTGCCTGCAAAGCGCGAGGGAGGCTTGATTTAAGCGCACGCAGCAATGCCCGAAAGGCCAAACGCTCATATCGATAGAAAAACGTTACACAGCTGTATTATTTAAAAGACTTAAGATAAAAGTTACACGCCGAGATTTAAATACCTTACGACTGTTCTTCGTGCGTGGCAGCTGTAAAAAAAATGATCAGGAAGAACGCAGTCGTGACCACAAAACCTGCTCACAGCCACTTTGGCGTTTGAATGGCTTGCCTGCATCTACCTAGACTACCAAAGCATAAATACGATACATTACGGTGACAGCGCAACGTGTGGCCCTATTTTACTGCCTTCCGCTCCTCCTACCGAGATAAAACTGCTATGGATCCAGTGTGTCGCTACGAACCTCGCCCATAATAAGAACTTCTTGCAGGTTGGTTCGAACTGGTGGCGTACTGCGCAAGCACTAAGGTGGGAAGAAGACAGACAGACAGGAAGGCTCTAGGAATGGGCGAATTTGAGGTTCGAAGCGAATTGTAAGCAAATAGTGGCTTTGTCAAATAATTTCGAAAAGAATAGAATAGTATATATCATATAATCTAACAAAAAATGAGCATTTTTGTCATGACCCGACGAACTTGTACAATATTTTTAAGAATTGAAACTAGGCGTGGACTAGTGTCATTTTTTGGTTTGAAGTGAGGTGGAAGAAAATTCGAATAGAGGCTAGATTTGAATAGTAATAGGGCCCAGGTTATAAGCGGTAAAGTAGGTTAAATTTGAAAATTGTCTATACTTAGCCCTCTTAATAAGCTGTTAAACTTAAAAAAAGATTAATCGAGGTGCAGGTAATGTGTACATTATAACCTTGAAGTGCGACTTCGCGGCAGTGCGGATTTCTCCTGAAAAGATAGTTTCACAGCCTGGCAGTTTCATGTTACAGTGAAACCATCTTTTCAGGTGGTTACATACGGTCAAATATGCGTCTATTCGTTGATTTTGAATACGTCGAAATTTCGAATCATTTAAATTCGTATTGAAGCAAATTCGAATACTGCAATATTCGTTCGGATACACGAGGAACTCGAATATTCGCCCATTCCTAGAGAGCTCTTCCCTGTCATAATTTCTTCTTCCCTCCTTCGTGTTTGGGCAGTACGCCACCAGCTTGCCCTTAACCCCACCCCTCCAGCTTGAGTGACGTACCTGGCGGCTGCAGCGGCTGCCATCTTCGATGCAACGGTGGCGGCCAGCACGGTAGCGTTCCCGGGACAATGGTCGAGCGTCACCTCCATGGCAGGTGGTCGGACGCCGTTGAACAGTTTGCCCGTCATCACCCACAGCTGGAAAGCCGTAGTCAGTGACGCAGACACCACGACGCCCTGCGAACGGACCCGTGCAGTTTGTGGTCACAGTACGTGTCCGATGCATACCTGACATGACAGAAGTCATGAACAAGTAATGCGCATTGCGTTCTCCACAGTGTACTGCTACAGGTGTCCACTTACAAATAACGCTTGCGCACTATCTGACAATTCCCCAGTAGGAAGTTTCTGCAAAATATGTGTGTGTACTAACAAAGCCGTGAAGTTAAAACTCAGATATAAAAATCGGATTCTTTGAAGTAGTCGTTTGTTTGCCCACACCTTAGGACACGGGTTAATATATTACATTGTCTTCTCCCTCCTCCATTTACATTTAGCGTAGCTGTCTAAGAATCGTCATTTTTCGTTTAATCTTCGCGTTTTCGCCTCACTTAATTGTCTATTTTTGTTCATGGAACCTGAGCTCCTTCACGTACAGCCAGATTCGGAGAGTTGTCCTTGCGCAAACTTCTCTGTATAAGTTTTGAATGCGATTTGTACCTTTGTGGTTAGATTTGGAACAAAAAAAAAAAAGAAAGAGAGGGGGGAGGAATCTGCATACCATCGCTACGGCGCGCCTCACAATGATACCAAGGTTCTGGCATGTGAAACTTCATAATTACATTGGTTGTAAAGTATACGTAATCATCGACAAAACATAGGCATCTGGCGTCGAATATTTTATCCTTGTGGATGAAAAAATTGAAGTTTTAAATGTTCCTTACTTCAGAGTTTAATGCGTCAAAAGCAGAGACCCACTGGCTTTCTTCTTAAGCTTAGCACGTTCGCGTAATTCGAGATAAATAGTGGCGAATATATCCAGCAATGATATCTCTGGTGCTTGCCTTCGTATTGGCCCATGGAAATGCCAGCGCCAGCAGATAGATGCCGACGAATGGTCCTGAAGCGCTGCTCTGCATAACCATAAACACCTGCGGCAGAATTAAGGAAATCGCATGTTGAAATACAGATGTTTATTGGTGCTTCCAATAAGACTATCACTGCAAAAACGTTCACGAGACCTAGTAATCCATATCACATCTCTGAGTAAAGCCGAAGTGCACTATGACAAATCGAGCAATGCCTGCATCCTGTCCATAAGACCACTCGCGCATCCATTTTAACCGGTGTCATTATAAACCTCAACCGCAAAGATTAAATGATAAAATGTAAATTATAGCTGAAGGAAATTGATTTGTTACTTCAGCGACGGATTCGATACTGTATTAAACGTGCAGAAGCATCACGTGAGCAAAAGACACGACACAGAAATTATAAAAGCACTGCACGGTCCATCAGTAACTGTAGAAATTACGCAGTGGATACTTATTTACGACGGCGTGGCTTTTTGCCACCACTTTCCTAACCATTATTTCGAGCTCCCGACGTTTTCAACTTAGCACGTGAAGACATACCGATGCTGACTGCTGTAGGGACAGCTGGTTGCAGGAGCCACTATAGGGAAAACACTGGCGTATCTATTTTCTCGCGTCATCACTAACCTAAACGGTTATCGACACATTTGCCATGAGATTACAAGTTGTGTTTCAAAGATTCTCACCAATGATACGCTTGCTCCTTGTTCAAACAAACTAAGCGCGAGTCTTCATCCATTTTCCTTTCTGTCTTTCCCCATTCCTTCAGTGTAGGGTAGCAAACCAGATGTTTATATTTAGCTTTGTCCAATTTAACCTCGACTGCCTGCACGGCAAAAAATCGCTTACATATGTTCGAAAAAAAGAGATTGTACACCTATTCCCGCAGTCTTCGGTACTACAATTAAGAAACGAAAGTCGGCTTACCCGCACTGCTGAACCGATATACGGGATAGCTAGCGCCAGAAGAGTCATCAATAGGCCGGAGGCAAAGGCTGGAAAAAGTATCGTGAACACCGAGTCACACGCAAGTTTGAAGCGTATACAGAGTAAAAAAAAAAGGGGGGGGGGGGGTTGGAGGTCGACGTATTTGAGTACTTACACTCGAAAAAAGCCACAAAAACTTAAACAAACGTGGCCATTTTTTTTTCATTGTAACAATGTACCAACTCACCCAGCAAGAAACCCTCTTCTATTTGAGCAGGCCTAGTTTTTTTTCTTTGCATTGTGTTGCATTTGGATGTGTATAATTGCGCGTAATGCATTGCTGTTCGAACACCTATGGGCGCGCTGAAGCATTCGGGGTTACGTTTGCTCGTTCTTGAGGTCAACACGACACCATCACGTGTTTCACGAAAAGCTATGGAAGCGCTGCGGACATGCAACAAAAAATAGCTGGAAAAAATCAAAAATAACTATTTATAGTTTCGTAGTGCTCAACTGCCGCCAGCAGAGTAATGTGACCATTGTTTCCTTTTCCGCACATTTTTTGTCACCGCTTCATCCATTTCGTGTATGTGACCTCGTGCACCTAAAGTATATATTAAAAACCGGTAAAATATTGACAAGTTAGTTGTGTTGCTCAAATAACGAACAATGTATCAATCTAAATAAGCTGTTAATGAACAGTGTGCACATTCTAAATATGCTGCTTTTACATATGGCATAAACCTATCAAAAGCAACGATGTAGTTGTCCCGTGAGTGAACGCCTCCGTGAAAAGTGCGCTCACCGAGTCCTTTGGTGATTATGTTGACCCAGCGTTCCTCAATCTTCATGTACGGAACCATCATGTCCACGTAGACGGTAGCCGCGAGGGAATTCACGGCTGACGTCACTGTACTGCAAAGAGACCATTGCTGCGCTGCAACAAATATTCCTGCGGAAACAGGCTACTGACGCCTGAACCTTCCTGCCAGTGCCTTACGTTACAAGTTATATGCCGCCCACAGCGGCAACAAGTCCAGAAACCTGATTTAAATCGCAAGTCATATACGGCCTGCTCCATTATTATATCGTGGAAAACATCGGTATACTATAAGATGAGGCACGCCGCGTATTGGATTTCTCCGGATTAGCTCCAGATTCATCTCGTTCCCACGGAAATGTGGCCACCGTGGCCGGTAATCGAACCCGCGTCCTCCTTCCTAACAATGCAATGTCATTGCCACAAGGCCTCAATGGCGAATTTGTCTATGAAAACTGTAAGAGCACATATCAAGGTAAAAACATCGCGATCTCAATGCCAACATGAACTAGGACTGATATCCATCTCCGACTCCCTCTCCGTCAATCTATTTATCGCTTTCGTTTCGGCCCCTTGACCCATTCCCCGTACATACATACTCAATCGTTGAATTGAAATTTAACGAAAGAATGTATGTTGATTTTTATAAGTGTTTTTGAAGTATTAGATGCGGCGTCGTTTCTTACTATTTACTTTACTTTCTTTAGTCCTTTCGCTTTTTCTCGGTGTTTATATATTGTAATTCGGCCCCAAATTTACGTCGGACATGACATATCATAATACCCTATTACGGCATCGTGGGTGGAGGCGGCATAGGAAAATACATTGCCTCAGTAAATAGTCGTTCTTCTGTCTTGCACACCTTTCACGTCAGCACAGCAGTCGTAAATACTTCCTTTTAAATTATTCAGCTTAGGTTGCGTCTATCTGGTTCTCTTTATCTGGACGGAGTGAGAAATTTTCGCACAGTATCTTACCTGAGCGTGGCACTGACGACGCCGGTGAGAAAGAGCCCCGAGAATCCAGGAATGCCAGAGAGCCTCGTGTGCACGTAGAGCGGGATCAACTGCGCCAAGTACAAAAGGGTCAAACGAGGCGCACGCCACTATATATACTGTAAGCAGGTTTTTGGCGAATGTTATAAATCAGGGACACATGTCGAAACGTTCCGTTTCGAATCTAGGTATTCAATGCTGAGCTTTAGAAAACACTCGCCGAAGCGCCAAGGCCCCTTTTCACAAAATTCACGTACGCTAGGAATGCATATCCAAGAGAAAATTTCAGCCAATACTGTCACCGGATACATTATTAGCGAAGCCATCCGGCCAATGGCAATGAGCACATAAGAATTAGAATCTTTGTGAATTCGGCCTCTGAAGAGCACTGACGTTGACAGCAAGAGACAGTGTCATCAACTATACCCTAACTACTTTCAATTGCGTTAGACAGACCTAGCAATCACCCTCTGGTTGTCAGTGATCCTATGATACTGGCCGAGGCGGTACCCAGCGCGGAAGGCTTTCATAGTGTTGCTGCGCTTCTTACGAACAACTGGTTTTAAAGACCGACTTTAAGTAGTGTCACATTCTTCCTCCCATTTATTTTCCATTTTTTAACAGCGGAGCTGCTTAAGCCGACCGTAAGTCCGTCCAACGTGGACAAAAATCCTCAGGCGGGTATGCGCCACAGGAATTGGGGAAGACCCAAAACCGAGTACAGCTCAAGTACAGCGGGTGCGAGCGTTAAACGAAAACTCTGCTTGGCGAAGTGGAGAGGAGGAAGGAAAGAGGAAGAGAGGAGATGAGAGACGGAGAGGAGGAGGAAAAGAAAGAAATAAGACGGAACCAAATTTCTTCTCTAGGAGAAACTGTTCTTCGAACAAGGCGTCGAAGGTAGAGCACTGCACGGGCCCGGGCCGGCCCGAAAGCCCGGGCCGGGCCGTCCGAAGCGTTTTCCGGCGGGCCCGGGCTGGGCTCGGGCTTGAAGTGCGGGCCCGGGCCGGGCCCGGGCTTGAAGCCGCGGGCCTGGGCCGGGCCTGGGCTTGAGGCTGCGGGCCGGGCCGGACTCGGACCCGCTCATTAAAAGGCGTAAGTCGGGCCTTCGAGCACCCGCGAATGTTATGCATTCCATGGTCTAAGGTATACTGTGCCAAGCTGAAGTGACACGTATATATATATATATATATATATATATATATATATATATATATATATATATATATATATATATATATATATATATATATATATATATATATATATGTTAACAGCACTAACAATGGGCCAGATCACGGTTGTTTCCATGGGAGGCATAAAGATTTCGGTCTTTTATTCGAGGTTGACACATACGATACATTTCATTTATATTCCTTGGTATTACGTGCCAAAACCACGATATGATTACGAGGCACGCCGTAGTGGCACCGGATCAATTTCGACCACCTCGAGTTCTCTAACGTGCACCTAAAGATAAGTATATACACGGGTGTTCTTGCATTTCGCCCCCACCAAATTGCGGCCGCCGTGGCCGCGGGAATCGCACCCGCGTCCTAGTACTTAACAGCGAAACAGCATAACCGCTGAGCTACCACCGCGGGCAAAGCAACATATCGATGCATGTACACACCGGATTTTCCGTCCGATCGCCCGCTACAAAGCGCACGGCATCATTAATCATCATCATCAACAACTAATATCCTCTAGCGGGCCCGGGTCGGGCCTGATCACGAACAAGCGCGCCCTGGATTAGTTTAGTAATGAACGCCCGGGCCCGGGCCGGGCTCGGGCTGGGTACGGTCAAGTACGCCCGGGCCCGGGCCGGGCTCGGGCTTGGATTCACGGGCCCGGGCTGGGCTCGGGCTTCATAAAGCGGGCCCGGGCCGGGCCCGGGCCGTAAAATCCGGCCCGTGCAGTGCTCTAGTCGAAAGTCTGCTTGCCTGCTGACAGCCGTTCAAGCACTCGAATTGTCCTCCCAAGATGGAAAGTGAGGCGCCATGCAGTCCGACACATCAAGGTTCGACGAGACGACCATAATGGTTTCCGGTCGCCACATCTCCCTTGAGGAGACAACGGCGTTAGCATGGATGATGACCATTTGTGAGGCTGTGAGGTACTTCGGGGCGACGGACCTTTCGATGCGTACAGGTGTCCCGCGCGTGTGACCCATCATCCTGCGGCCTATTCATGTAAAGAAAGGACCCCTTGGCGCCACAAGGGGAGAGCGTGGTGGCTACGCCCTCGTCGAGGACGTTGACCTGGGCGGGCCACCGCAATGAGTACGTTGACCTCATTAATTCTGTGTGTTTGACGTGATTGGACCATCCTAACTTGTAGCAATTCCCCCATCTAGGGATCTAGGGAACAGGGACCATTTATAATGAAAGAAAGGCTCGCCATGTAAATAATGCAAATAAACCACGTTAAGTTTCCCTTGAGTTTCTTCATGCTGCCTCTGCATCTTCCTCCCGAGTCTCCGGTGCCTGCAAAGGCTGGTCGCAACAGCGTGTACGCATGTACTGGATACCTATTAGATACCTATTACCATACCTGTTCGATCTTGTGGATGGTGCCAGAAAGAATGGGGTCGCAGTCGCGGTACCAGTAGACCAGAGCCATGGCCACCACTCCCAGGAAGCCGGTGGACACCACCAGGAGCACACTTCCAGCCATCACTGTCCTGTGAAGAAATCTCGAGCTTCCAAAACCTCTCACCATAAGCGAACACAAAACCGGCTATCTGAATGCCAACGAATGCGCCTACACGTTCATTTTGTGGATGACCCGGGAAATGGCACAATATTATAAGGTGTCGCATGTATTAACAAACTTTTATTATTCAGGAGCACTGAAATTGATTCGAAGGAGCAAAAACCAAATTTTATTGTACAAGCAAGGTTGAACCCTTGTACTCCACTTAAATAAAAAGAACGACATAAGAATCAGAGATTCTGCATTAAAAAAAGTTTAAGATCTGCGTTGCGAGGCGACACCAGTATGGTTTATTCCTGTTGTTCTTCTGTCTCATTCTTAAGCTTCACGGTGAACTTCGGCTAATCGCGCAAACCCGACGTCGCTAACGTTACGGAGGTTTAGGCAAACGAGCCATCTTTCATTCAAAGTGAAAAGGGCTTATACGTATATATATTGTGAACGGACGCCAGATAAGCACGGCATAAAGAGAGCCTGGTGCCTTGTGCGTGCTGCACCAGTCTTCGTGTTTCGTGACGGTATCTGATGTCTGCTCTTACTTTGCACTAAACCACCATAATGTTAAAATTTGCAGCACAATACTAAAACGCACAGGAAAAAATCACAGCATATCCACGGAGTGAATGATGATGAGTGGGCGAAGCTGCGGAGGTTCATCGGTAAACCGTGAATCTTCCGCGAATTCTGCCCAGTACATCATCACCGACGTGAGATCGGGCGCGTTTATACTAAAGGTTCGATGAGTTATGACGACTTGCAGCTCACTTTAATTTTACATGTACGCTGTGAATTTTCATTGTTTAGAAAACCATTGCTTAGAAAACATCTGGCGTCTTTCATTAAGCAGCTGGCGTCTTTTCGTTTTGCTTTAGAAACATCTGGCGTTCTTTCGTTCTGCTTTTAGAAAACATCTGGCGTCTTTCGTTGGTTTATTTCATCAATCAACGGCGTTTTGAACAAAATTTTTATTGTTTAATCACGCACAGGAGAAATCTCACCACGCACTACCTTGGAGGTAAACAATGGCTGCTAATGGGAATGAGATACAGAAGAAGTCGGCTTTTAGCTAACACTTACACTTATACTTCTACTAACGTTTCCTACTGGAACATGCCAATGGCTGCTAATGGGGAATGAGAGACAGAAGAATTCGGCTTTTAGTTAACGCGCACGCTGCGAAATTTTGATTGTTCAACAACACACAGGAAAAATCTCCCACCGGCACCGCCTTGGAGGTCAAGATCTGGTACTAGCGTTACGACTGGTTACGCACTACTACGACTACGAGGGACGAACGGGTGCCGCCTTAAGGAGCTTCGCCCCTAAAAGCACAAGGGGACAGAACATTGGTTACATCATTTTTGTGTGTGTGTTTAGTAGCGCACTGCAAATTTCGACTATGTACAACTAACTAGTCCCTACTCTGGCTCTTCTACTAGAATGCTAGACCGGCAACTAGACCATCCATCTACACTCTTGACGTTTCGCGAATGGGGGCATTCCGGTACAAATGCGCATCTGCTCCCCCGTGAAATCTATAACTGCATGCAATATCTACCGCTTTTAAGAAATCACAATAATGAAGCTCACTTCTGTGCTTCAGGCAGAGACCTGGCGGCCGCGTACCGCTGAACCACCATCTGATCCATGGCGACCCGGTAGATGTGGCTGGCCAGCAGGCCCACCGCGCATGCCCACACGTTCTCATCGGATGTGAAGTCCAGGTTTGTCCTGCGAATGCGCGCTTACTAAGATTGTAAGATCGAAACAAGGCGACAGAAGAAGAGGACGCATATTCAGGACAAGGGCAAGCTTTCCCATTCATTATACAGGGCCCCACATATCGCTGATTCCGATGGCTCAAAATTCTAGGAAACATAACACAATCTACGTGACAGAGATCTGGGTATGCTGGATGGATGTTCGAACAGCTCAGGTAAAAATTACTAATTATTTATTTACTACTCTAAGTGAATCGAACTCGGGCAACAATTAAGTTTTATCGCTATACTAACCGCACAGGGTGAACAATAAATATGTGAAAGTTGTTCTTATTTAGCTTGCGTTGTTAAAGATAAAGCCGTTATTCTCCACAACTTTAATGCTTTTTCCAATCTACATAATCACATGAGCACACCATATAAGTAACCCGTGTCCACATGACCGCACGATACATTTGTATTTAGGGTGGCGGTCACAGCATGTGAACTTTCGTCAAACATAATAATCAAAATATATGACGCATGGAAGTTAACTCGTCTAGTAAATGCCACGCGTCGATCACATTCACAACACACCCAATCAGTGTGAATACGAGAAAGTGTACTTAAAAATAAAGTACGCCGATAACTCATTCAGGGCGCACCAATCAGAAGCGTTCTACTTTAAATGAAGAACACACCTGTTTTATAGTTCTAATTAAATACGGAGCACCAACTGCCCCACAACAAACTGTTGAAACGTGCACTCTGTGAAACAAGTGCTAATCGACATTTTCGGTCATTCGCAGATGCACGTTCATACCGG
The DNA here is from genome assembly GCF_013339695.2 of Rhipicephalus sanguineus. Classification (NCBI taxonomy): domain Eukaryota; kingdom Metazoa; phylum Arthropoda; class Arachnida; order Ixodida; family Ixodidae; genus Rhipicephalus; species Rhipicephalus sanguineus. The sequence continues at coordinate 124,552,863 of NC_051178.1, forward strand.
TGTTGTATCTATTCAACTGACGAATGGAGGGCGTTTCATTCTTATGAAATCAATTATTGCGATGATTAGTACTTACTACTAGGCATGGGCGAACATTCGAGCGCTTCGAATATTACAACGAATATTACAGTACTCGAACTCGCTTCGACACGAATTTAAATTAGTCGAAATTTCTAAGTATTCGAAATGAACTAAAAAAATGCCAGGCCTGCGCGGAAAGCGCAGCACGGTCACAGCGAAAGCTGGAAGAGCGGCATTTTTAGAGCCCGTTCTAAACTCTCTTGGGGCTACTAATACAAGTACACTAGCAAGGTCCCCCCTACGCCATAAATCACAATATTTGTGAAATTGGGAAGCACCTACAACGCGATTATTCGTCATTGTGCGCAGAAGCGAGGTTCCAGCTACACATATGTAAGGCATTATGTGCACTTTGTTTACGTGACGACTGATGTCGATGAAGAACTGTGGCTCAGCCCTTCGTAATGGGCTGGAAGCTTTAAACGGCTCACCAGTTACGTAATTCGCATTGTGTGACGCCCGGTCGCTATTTAACTCTCCCACCATGCAATATAACATACATTGACGTGAGAAAGAGAGACAGAGAGAGGGGGGAAGAACTTTGTTGAGACCCTGAGGAAATGGATGATGGGCTCATGGGCTTCCTTGGCAACCAATGCAAGTGCACTTGCGAGGAACCCACTACGCTATAAATCATAATTTCTGTGAAGTAGGGCAGCAGCCACTATGCCATTTTTCGTCATTCAACGGAGAGCCGTGGTACCTGCTAAAAACATGTAAGGCATCATGCGCACTTTGTTGGTGTTGTGCCTGATGACGATGAAGAATTATTGCAGAGCTCCTTGTAGTGGGTTGGAAGCATCCAACAGCCCACTCGTTGCGCAATTCGCATTGTGTGACGCCTGGTTACAGAATTCGCGTTGCGTGGTGCGTGGTTGTTATTTCACTCTTCTACCACAGTAAATTACATATGTTAATGTGGTTCCTTCTGGACATGAGACCTGTATAGCGTCGTTTTGCAAGGCAGTTCCAAGCACCGGCATGGCTCTGAGGTACAACACTGGGCTCCCACGCAGAGGACCCAGGTTCGAACCCCGTTCCATCCTGGAAATTTTTTCTTATTTCGAGCGATAGTGGTTACGGACACCGGCGGCGGCGGCGGCGGCGGCGGCAGCGGCGGCGGCGGCGGCGGCGGCGGCGGCGGCGGCGGCGGCGGCGGCGGACAACTACGCCACCAAAAACGGCCGTTGAAATGATCTCATAACAGCTTTCGCTGTAAAACGTGCGATTGACCGCACGTAAGCTTTCTGTAAAGATAGTTCTTCTGCGGTGTAGTAGTGCTATGCCGCGAAGCCACTGAAAAAAAAAATCGCACTGCCGAGAAGCCGCACTTCATGATTAAATTTACGTATTACGTTCTGTTCGATTAATTATTAAGTTTAACAGCTTGTTATGCGGCCTTATATGCGCTACGTATAGTAAATTTTAAAATGTAACGTATTTTACCACTTATAACTCGGGCCCTATACTATTCAAATATTGCCAGCATTCAAAGTTGCTGCCTGGTTTCCTTACCTTCTGGTGTGCTACGGAGAATGGGGAATACGGCAAGAAGGGTGGAGAGGAAAATAAGGCGGGCAAAAAGAATAATAATAATAATAATTGTTGGGGTTTTACGAACCATAACCACGATATGATTATGAGAGACACCATAGTACAGGGCTCCGGAAATTTTGACCACCTCGTCGTTGTTTAACGTGCGCCTAAATATAAACACCCGGGCTTCAAGCATTTCGCTTCCATAGAAATACGGCCGCCGCGGCCGGGACTCGATCCCGCGACTTTCGGGCCAGCAGTCAACCACCTTAACAACTGGACCACCGCGGCGGGTAATGGAGAAATGATGGAAGGGCAGGTATGTTAACAGGAAGAGAGCCTTCTGGTTTTGTACACTTCTGGTTTTCCATGGAGAAGGGGAATGGGGAAGACGAAAAGAAGGGTGGGGAGTCAAAATCCGGTTGCCGAAAAGAAAAGATGCGTCTAACAGCACAATTATAATCTCTGAAGTAGGCCACCGCAACGTAAAGCTTTGCGAGGCTCACCGAAACAAGTAGGGCCTGATGTCGATGTCACCGAATGGGCGCCTGGCGACTGTAGCGTCGGCAGTGACATCGAAGATAGAGTCGTACAGAATCTTCACCAGGATGGTGAGCGGGCAGACTAGGATGAGCACACCCTGAACGGCGTCCGCCCACACCACGGCACGGAGACCACCCTGTAAGTGCGTGTGTTACATTTGAGAATCAATCAATCAATCAATCAATCAATCAATCAATAATCAATCAATCAATCAATCAATCAATCAATCAATCAATCAATCAATCAATCAATCAATCAATTGCATGTTTAACGGGCCCGAGAACGACTGTAAAGTCATACCGCTGGCGCACGCAAAAAATTACTACTACTACTACTACTGCTACTACTACTACTACTACTACTACTACTACTACTAATAATAATAATAATATAATAATAATAATAATAATAATAATAATAATAATAATAATAATAATAATAATAATAATAATAATAATAATAACGCTCAGACTCTCGGCAGAAAGTGAGCAATGAGAAGCTGTCTGCTTAAGCCTTCTTGAACATTAAGGATGATAAAAATTTTAACGGCAGATATTTCAGCCGGGCTCCACACAAATCCAAGTTCACTTAGCCTCATGTATTTATTTGTGTTGAAAAAAATAACAACCTAATTTTAAATTTAAAAAAAAAGCAGAAATGGGCACTCGATGTAAAGACCTACGTATACGAAAAGAGGCAGAGAGCTTACCAGCGCAGTGTAAATGGTGCCGGCAAAACCGATGGCCACGCAGCTCCATACAAGTGGCAGGTGGAAAGCTGTGTAAGCGTACAGAACGACACACATTTAGCGTTTTGCACTTGACCAAGCACCATACTCGAAATTCAGGGAACAACAGGATGTTACAACGTATGGCTAACGACGTCATATTGCCACGCGCGCTTTCGTGCAACCGACCCGTTGCACGAGTAAAGACTGTCTTGCGCGCGCCGCGCGGGAGAGTCAAACATTCGCGATTGTATTGGATTGTTAATAAGCTTGAGCGCGCAGCGCGAACAGTAGAAATTATTCTGGAACTAACGTGGTCTCCAACGATAAGCCTGAAATCTTCGATGCCGCAAGTATACATGCCGACGCGCCTTACTGCTGATCAGATTATCGACAGCCGACGCACTGTTCGCCGCTATCAGTTTACAGCGTCTATTGCTTGTACTTTGGCTATTCGTTTCCGGGCACAGGTTCGTCCAAATAAAAAGCTTCGTCTTAAACCTGCCGACTGCTGCTTTCTTCAGCATCACGACCACGTGAAACCTCTAGTTTCAAGAACGTTTCTTTAGCGGAGGTGCCCCGAGTGAAAAAAAAAAACTTCATATATACAAGTAAAACCTCGGTGATACGAATCTCGTGGGGTTACAAAAAATATTCGTGTCATCCGAAATTCGTATCACCAGAACACATGAAAAATTAGTATGCGACAAAAGAAAGTTGGCATACGTTTTGACTTAGTGTTTCTCAGGACATCAGCGACGTCATGAACAGCTCTGAATGATTGCCAGTGAAGTTTTTAGATGTCAAGGATCATACTTGTACTCGTAATTATACGGTGCATGCGCGCGTCTGTAATTAATGAACCAGATGTGCTGTGGCCCGCGACCGCTAGTAGCCCCTTCCTAATTTTACTACGCTTGTTTGCATGACACCAAAGTACTGCGGCGAAAAAGACTTAAGAAGCGCTTTGCACAGGATAGATAGAGGCCAAGCTCCTTCGCGAAGACCGTCCGCTTCGTCTCTTGGGATGCTCGTCCACGTTTCATGGGACTTTATGATGGACCCGCAGCCCAAGTTTCAGTATTGTTTCATAGAACGTCTGATTGCGGGGACATGGCTTGCATTGACGTGGCAGGCACGTGTTAACACAGTGCAACGACGCTGCTGCCTCGAGCACAGAAGCGCTCGTCAACGCGTCGAAAAAAAAAAAAAGCGCGACGTCAACGTCATCTGTAATCTAAACGCGAAGTCGCATAAAGGCCTCCAAGATTCGCGCGCACTATCTCGGAGGCAACGACGCACCATTCATGGGTCACGCAGCGCGTATGTCCGCGCCCGCGCATGACTGCCGCGTCTTCGGACAGCACCTGTTCGTACCTGCGCGCCAGCGTACGTTCGTATCAAACGTCGTGGGGTGCAAATCGGTTCACAAGCGCACTCCAATACATTGCAGGCTAATGGGCCTTGGCCGGGACCACAGAAAAATTCGTATCACCCCCAAATTCATACGAGCCGTGATCGTATCAGCGAGGTTTTACTGTACATATTTGATTGCCAGGGAAAAAATTTCTACGCAAATGAACATTCGCCTGCAGTGTCTCTGCTGGCCGGCAGATTATCCGTTCGTTTCAGTTAAAAAAGACAACGACTGTATGAATTAACAGGGTGATTCCATGTAAGATCGAACAAACGATGGCTGGTCGACCTCTCAAATTTATTTGAAAATTTTATATATTATTGCCTGATGAGTGGGAAGAAGAGATCCGCAATTTGTTTTGCCGCCAAAAATATTTTTTCGAACCACAGGAAATCAATAATGACGAAGAGGTGGAGTGGAGCGCTCATCCGCTCTGCTGTTTTGGCCAACTTTCGTTATAAATTGCACAAAATATATTAAAGTTAGGTAGCTGAAATTTATTTACCTAAATATATGCATGTTTTTGCTTCTGCTCAGGTATTTTTAGTTTTTATGTGTAGTGTAGATGTTTTTATAAAAAACCTCAAAAATGGCCCAATCGACAAAATTTTCTTTACTTTGAAGGTCTTTATCTCAAAAAAGCCTTGTAGCAGAGCGAAAAAAATTCTGCATTACGTTCTTCGCATGCTTATCTACCAAACTGCCAAATCTTGTATTTATATAACTTTTCAGTAAAGAGGTATGATCGGGCTAACATCAAGAAAACACCGAACAATGAAAACTTCTGACGGCAATTAAAAAAAAACCCCATTTTTTAAATTTCTTAAACTTTGTCCACTTATTCTCCTCCACATCAGCTTTCACAATCATTAAAAACATGTTGCATAATGTCGTTGCACTAATAGTTACGGCCCCTCCAATGAGACCCTTTGGCAAGGATGGGCAATTCCGACTTCTTGCCCAGCAAGTGTATAAAATGCAGGGAGGATTGAATTTCTTTTTATTAAAAGGTCAGCAGGTACCTATAAAGGTGTCGCCGGCACTGAAGACGTAAATTTTGAAATTATTTGGTCACTGCAGCGGCCACGAGCTCGGAGCTACCGAGTAGGCGCGCGCGCAGCCGATATGCTCGTTGTAAGAGACGGCGCAGTGAGAGCTCGTTCTCGCGCCCTCAGACCGATTGAGTTCGAAACAGCAACACCTCTCGGGTGACTTGAACGCACGTGCACTGGAGCTTCGCTATTCTATCCGCCCTCTGTTCGCATCTCAGCTAGGCGCTGATAACACGGCGGAGATGGAAGCAAGATGAAAACTCTATAAGGGAGCTATGAGCGCTCGCTTCACGCACGCTGCTGCCACAGAAACTGCGCTGCGCCAGTTGCGATCAGTGGAAAGCATGAACGTGGCGCTCCAGTGGCAAAGCAAAATATGGATTGTCAAAGGAAAGAAAAGCAAAACTATCGGTAACCGGATGCGCTTGTCTATATTAGATGTCGGCAGCAGACGGCGTGAACTGGCCGCGCGTTCGGTGCGCTGTTCACACTTCATTCGGCGCGGATAGTTCTTGTGCTTTGCTCTTACTCTACTCCTCCTGTGCGTCTCATGACGAGAAAGTATAGCTCTGAAGAGTCTATTGTGGAGACTACCTTTCGAAGCACAAGAAGCTTAAAGGAGTACTGACACAAATTTAAAAAAATTCGGATTGTTGCTCTAAATAAAAATACTGATGTCGAGAAACCTAAAACGACTATTGTCGTGCCTGGGGATCCATCCTATATATTTTAATTAGCGCCACCTTAAAAAGACACTTTCGGTTTCGATATCGAGGGGGTGGCTTCTCAGTGTCGTTTCATAGCAGTGTGACGTCACGGAGATACAGAAATTCGCGACGTACTAGCGGGAAATCCGTCATCTGCTCGTGGTGCAATAGACAACGATGAGTGAATTGTCGTCCAGTGACCCTGACAGTGATTTCTACGATTTAGGCTGCATGCAGGACGCAGAACTCGCGAACTCGGAGGAACTGTCTTGACTTGTCGGGATAGTGTCCTTGCAGTGTGGCTGGCTTGCATATGCTCAGCGACGAAAACTTCGAAGTCAAATTAAAATATTTTATACGTGTTCTCCGACTCCAGTGTGTGGACAGCGTGGACACTGCATACCAACGAAGCAAAAAATGTCCCTTTTGCGATGTCTCAAAATCGTGTCAGTACTCCTTTAATTATTGCAAAGAAGCCAAAATTTCGCAGAGTTACCGACCTAGACATAAATGCTTTGAAGGAACGTTTAACGCCCGAAAGATCAGTGACTGTCAGTGAGACGGACTACTTGTGCTACGCGTGCTTTTGCTACCACTGCAATGAAAGATCTTCACGGAACGCACAGTTTAACGATGACATTCTTATGCCCCCTGAAAACGAAATCGACGCAATTAACCAGATCACTGCGACTACCGGTGCACGTGCGTTCAAGTCACCCGAGAGGTGTTGCTGTTTCGAACTCAATCGGTCTGAGGACGCGAAAACGAGCTCTCACTGCGCCGTCTCTTACAACGAGCATCTCGGGTGCGCGCGCCTGGTCGATAGCCCCGCGCTCGCGGCCGCTGCAGTGACCAAATATTTTCAAAATTAACGTCTTCAGTGCCGGCGACACCTTTTAGGTACCTGCTGGCCTTTTAATAAAAAGAAATTCAATCCTTTTTCAAAATTGGCTAGCGCGAAAATCGACAAGGACTAAGAAGGAACACTAATGTACAGGACAGGCACTAGTGTTCATCAGTGTTCCTTCTTAGTCCTTGTCGATTTTCGCGCTAGCCAATTTTGAAGATTATGAACCAAGTAGCCCAACAACGTATACTATTAAAAATTCAATCCTGCCTGCATTTTATACACTTGCTGGGCAAGAAGTCGGAATTGCCCATCCTTGCCAAAGGGTCTCATTGGAGGGGCCGTAACTATTAGTGCAACGACATTATGCAACATGTTTTTAATGATTGTGAAAGCTGATGTGGAGAAGAATAAGTGGACAAAGTTTAAGAAATTTAAAAAATGGGGTTTTTTTTTAATTGTTGTCAGAAGTTTTCATTGTTCGGTGTTTTCTTGAAGTTAGCCCGATCATATCTCTTTACTGAAAAGCTATATAATACAAGATTTGGCAGTTTGGTAGATAAGCATGCGAAGAACGTAATGCAGAATTTTTTTCGCTCTGCTACAAGGCTTTTTTGAGATAAAGACCTTCAAAGTAAAGAAAATTTTGTCGATTGGGCCATTTTTGAGGTTTTTTATAAAAACATCTACACTACACATAAAAACTAAAAATACCTGAGCAGAAGCAAAAACATGCATATATTTAGGTAAATAAATTTCAGCTACCTAACTTTAATATATTTTGTGCAATTTATAACGAAAGTTGGCCAAAACAGCAGAGCGGATGAGCGCTCCACTCCACCTCTTCGTCATTATTGATTTCCTGTGGTTCGAAAAAATTTTTGGCGGCGAAACAAATTGCGGATCTCTGCTTTCCACTCATCAGGCAATTTTATATAAAATTTTCAAATAAATTTGAGAGGTCGACCAGCCATCGTTTGTTCGATCTTACGTGGAATCACCCAACAATATATGCAGGACAGTTCTCTTTCTAAAGAAGTTCCGGCAGATTCCACGCATAGTGAGAATCGATTTCATGCAAAGCATCAGCGAGTAGCAGCCTATGCTGCTTTTTTTTCCTTGAGCCAAACGTTACGAGGTGGATCGACGACACGGTCTGTAGTTGAGTACAGATCGTGCGTTTACCAGGCACATCGACTAGGAAAGGGTAGCTTATGGTCCCACGTGAGCACTCACGTTCGAGTAGAGCCGTTAGTTTCATCGCAACGAACTGCATGCTACGTTGCGATTATGTCTTTGCCATAGTTGGCGTAATATTCTTCCGGGGTCGAGCGAGGAGTACATACGTAATCTTTATTACATTGTTATAAAAGCGGACAGCCAACATTGTAATAGCAAATGACGTTGGCGCGACATGACGTCTGCATGCGGTCTCTTTCTAAGCGATTTCAAGCACTGGCGTGGCTCTGTGTTAAAATACTTTACTGCCGCGCAGAGTTCCTGGGTTCGATACCGGCTCGAATCGCGATTTTTAGTCTTTGCGTCCACCGGGATTTTTCGCTCACCGACAACGTCGCGCCGACGCCGGCACCGGAATTTCTGCGACACGAGCTCCTTAACGCTGTTTCTTTAAGATTTCCAATGTCCAATCTCGCAGTTCCTGGGTTGATATAGACAGTAATCAGCCATGCGCTTTGGGAATGCAAGAGAAACGCGGAAGATAGGCCACGAGAAAGGAGGAAGACAACTGCAGGACCCTATGAAGCGGTGCACCTGGCTGAACGATGGCAAGGCGCCCTCCTCAGCGAGGCCCTCGAGGACCAGGAGTGTGCCTTCCAGAGGGCCAGGGCCGTCGCCTAGGACCTCGGAAGATGTTCCTCGAACGGTGGATCCCTGGCAGCCTAGCCCAGGGCACACGTAACGACGGTTGGGCAAATAAAAGTTTATTCAACTCATCTCGACTTGTGGCACATACCGACATTCCATGGGCCGTGCTTTGCGGGTATGCGCCACACGTGACCTTGGGAAAGGGTTTCATGACGTATACTACAGGCATGTCATGTTATTCCTGCCATGACCTGTCAGTCATGTTCGTCATACAGTCACAACTTAGTGTGCCAATTTTCGTATATACCAATTTAAGGAGGCGACCACAAGAGCACCCATACGTAGGCGGAGATAGATAGATAGATAGATAGATAGATAGATAGATAGATAGATAGATGAATAGATAGATAGATAGATAAGATAGATAGATAGATAGATAGAATAGATAGATAGATAGATAGATAGATAGATAGATAGATAGATAGATAGATAGATAGATAGATAGATAGATAGATAGATAGATAGATAGATAGATAGATAGATAGATAGATAGATAGATAGATAGATAGATAGATAGATATAGATAATAAACGAGTGCTTACACATGGATACGGTGACACCAGCTGCGAATATGCTGATTGCTCCTTGCATTTGCTATTCAGGGGCAAGAAAACAAAAAAGAGAAGAAGACAATAGATGTTAGTTTCTTTCATTTACATATCGTAGAGGCGTAAATAAAAGGAGAATAAATTAGAGACCAAGAAGAAAACACTTCATTGTTTACAAAGAGAGGTCGATTGCTTTTTAACCCTTTGTATTCCAATGTCCACATATGTGGACAGAACATATTAGTGAATTATAATTAGGCTAGCCAACGCCTTGGCTTAAAACGATGGTATTACTCCAGCATACTCTAATGCGCGGAGCTTCTGCATGGAGTAATGCCAAAATTTCAAATCTATTTTCGAAACAAGACGTTGGCTAGCTTAATCAAAATTCGCTAATATGTTCTGTCCACATATGTGGACGCGAGTGTAACAAAAGGTTAACCGCTCTCATGGCGACACACGGCTAAACTGCAGACCCAAATGCCTTGCCCTTCTTTGTCAGCAAATATGCGCATAAAACGTAACATATGATGTTCATCACGCACTGTCGCTTCCGTATGGTTATATGTTTTCGTGTTGACATCGCAATACAATTTCTCTCAAACCACGGTGCTACAAAGCCTCTCGTGCTCGCGCTCACGCATTCTGTATGCACGAAGACGTCTACGCAAGCGCCGTCGCAGTGTTAAAGGAACCGGCAACCAATTTTTATGGTACCTGTTTTATTTAGTTCAACGGAAAGCTTACCGGTCAGGGTGTCTATCACGAAATGGTTTGAAGTTTGAAGTTTATTTACAGTTTTGACAATACATGAGACATGAATTGTCATGGTGCCGGAACAAAAGACGTGTTTATACACGCCTGACTAGGCTCCTGGCAACACGAGTACAGCAGGCAACAGCGTACAACACACACACACACACACACAAACACACACACACACACACACACACACACACACACACACACACACACACACACACACACACACACACACACACACACACACACACACACACACACACACACACACACACACACACACACAAACACACACACACACAGGCGCGCGCGCACACAGGCATATGCACATATATAGGTGCATGTACATAAATTTGACAATTACAAATGAATTAGTTCAATGAAGCATAATAAAGTGCAATAACCGAATAAGTACAAACACAAATGAAAATGTATAGATACACGATTTTTTTATAACTGGAGCCAGATATTTTTTGATAGCACAGCAACAAATAGATGAAAAAAAAACATTATGTAGCACTCGAACAAAACAAATTATTTTCCGAGAAAGTAAAGTTTTGATTTTTTCTAAATGTTGACAGAGATAGAGAACGTCCCATAATATCAAATTGCGAATGTTCATCATTGAGGAGATTAGGAATTTTCCATTGTAATAATTGGTTTCTGTAGTTGGTTCGTGTTTTCGTTTTAACAGGGTTCTTAGATATTAACGTGTAATTGGTTGTGACTTTGGTGTACGTCGAAAAGAAGTTCTGGCGGTTACTTTTAAATTTAAAAAATGCTTCTTCAGATAATTTTTGTTTATACATATTCCTGATATGCAAAATACGATCCTGCTGAAAGTACTCAAAAGTGTGTTCACACGTGGAGAGGTTATGGATAACACGAATACACTTGTTCTGCATTCTTAATAGGGTTTCTTAACGCTTAAGCTTTGAAGGCAATAACGATCGATATTTATTCAACATGCCGATTAGTTGTGCTATATTTCGTTTAGTATAGTTAACATGATGCCTCCATCGCAAGTTCTCACGAAAAAGAACTCCCAAGAACTTGCATTCAGACACTCTTTCAAGTGGTTGCGACTGAAACAATAAATAAAGTCCAAACTCAACTGGTTTGTTATTTGGAGTAAAAACCGTATACTTCGTTTCCTTAACATTTAAGCTGAGTTGATTAGCCGGGAGCCATATTGAGAGCGATTCTGGCCAATTAATAATTAAAGGAATAGGAGTAGAGATGTTACCAGACGAGAAGAAAATGTTTGTGTCGTCGGCATATAATCCGATATCTAGTGTTTCTGGCACTTCTATGATATCATTAATATAAAGAAGAAAAAGGGTGGGGCCTAAGATGGAACCTTGTGGGACGCCACACCCAATATCTGCAACGCCTGATTTAACATTGTTGATTTTCACAAACTGGGTGCGGTGCGATAAGTAGTTGCGCAATAATTCCAATGCCATGCCACCCTTTAACGCGGAAAACGCCGTGATACACTTATAATCAGATTTTCTTTTTATCTGCGGCGACCACAATGTCATACACACACAACGCATGCTGCAAACAGTGGGAGGTGAGCGCGACCGCGGTTCGTGTTTGCTCAATGCGGTTTGCTGCGCATGCGTGCACTCTGCGCACGTGCGCTGCGGCTCAACATGTTCCACAGTTGTCGCGAAGGCAGCGCCGCTTCCCGTCACCTCCTTTTACTTCGTATGCAGCACAGAATAGAACGCGGATGGATAATAATGTATACGTACTAAAACTTTGAGCACTATAATAAATGGTGCGCATAAATGGCTCTTCCGTTAGGCTGCGCGACGTACCGGTGTTTTTGTGTCTCTCAAATGCAATTTAAAAACATAACCCTTCTCAAATCGCGAAAAGGATGCTTGAATGTGTCAGTGTAATTCGCGGTCTTTCCATTTCCACCGGGATCTAATCACACGTTCTGCCCAGTTGTCGGTCCCTTTAATACTAAGCCATTTAATACCTACGCAGTTAACACAGCCTGTAAATAATATACTCTTTTTAGCGCGAAAGCTGTTATGAGATCACAACTGCCGTTTTTGGCGCTGTAGTTGACCGCCGCCTCCACCGCTGGTATACCTCGCAGTGTATTTGTATTTGTAGCCAAGGAATCCCATAAGGGTCCCCATGATCCATTTCCTCAGGGCCTCAATAGAGCTCTTTCCCCCTCTCTATCTCTGTTTCTCACGTTAAGGAGAGTGAAATAACGACCGGGCGTCACACAATGTGAATTACGTAACTAGTAGGTCGTTTAAAGCTTCCAAACCCATTACAAAGGGCTCAGCCGTAATTCTTCATCGTCATCAGCCGGCGCATCAACAACGTGCACGCAATCCCTCACAGATGTGTACCGGGTACCTCGCTTCTCCGCAAAATGACGAATAGTGGCGTAGTCGGTGCTTCCCAACTTCGCAAAAATTATGCTCTATATGGTGTAGTGGGTACATGGCAAGTGTACTTGTATTAGTAGCCCCAAAGAGAGTTTACAACAGGCTCTATAAATGCCGCTCTTCCAGCTTTCGCTGTGATTGTGCTGCGCTTTCCGCGCAGGTGTGGCATTTTTTTCACTTGAGTATTATTAATTTTTATCCCACCGTCAAAACATTCACTAGAAGACCTGCGCATAGTGCACTGGCCTTTTGAAAGGTGAAGCCCGGGGACAATGCCTTCACAGCGAGAATGTGATATGCAGTTTCTCTGAACAAGAAGTGGATCAGACAGGCTGGCCGCTGTGTAACTTGCATTCTCCGCGGGAGTTTAAGATGTACAGTACTCACGGATTGAAATAGGGCAATTTAGGGCTAAGTAATGCACATGTTTTCGTGTTTACCGCCTTCAGTTCGGTCACATCGGCGTAGTTTCGACTCGAACGCGTAGATCAGAGCCAACATTACCTTTAGAGATCAGATTCGTGGCGACATGACGTGGTTATCTCGAGCAATTGCGCTTACAAGTTGTTATACACTAAAAAAATTGGTGTCGCGCTTGGATCCGTGAGTACTGTACACGTGCGCCCCACACACCTTGCGGAACCAATGCTATAGACCTTTCGAGGCGAGATCCACAGTCGCACCACATGGATTGACACAATGGTCTTTGTCTGCTCTTTGTTATGGCAATTGGTTCATTCTATCATATACAGCACTGAAAACGGAAGCATATACATGATGAAGGCAGGGCGGGCGCTGCCATGTGTTTCCGTTTTTCAGTGCTGCGCGTCAAAGTATACGCGAACAAATAGCCCGACTTTTTACTTTTACCATATAGTCACCTATTCGATCGCTATCACTGTCTTAACATCTGATCAACTGCTTCCGCTGCGAGCCGTATACTTGTGTCAATACAGCTGCTTTTAATACGCATTTTTTATGTCACATGGTGTTTACGATGATTATTTCCTCTGGAAGAAAACGTACAACTTTTTAGTTAACTTATATATGGTCAGGTAGATGTAAGGTTGCGAGATCACCCTTAGTTATTGATGTGATACTAGTGATATTATACTAGTGATATTAGTAGATTGCGGTTTATGTGGCACATAGGTAAAAGCCGTCGTCTGAGAGAACATCCGAATAGCTGCTAGTGAGTTGAGTTTTACGGCGCAATAGCAACAATGGATTTGATGGGCCAGCCACGCGGTAATGTTCAGCGAAAATGTAAAATGAAAAGAATGAAAGGAACAACATAGTCTTTTCCGATTCGCTTAAAAGACGAACGACCTCTAAAAATCTAAGAACGCCTTCTAGGGAGACTAGAGTGGAAATACACGAGTGTTTTGTATAGTTCGTGGAAACACTTCTCGATTTCCGGACATATTGTTAGAATGCGGTTCCCCGAAAGAGGCTCTTGACACTGTTCGCCCTTCGGTTATGTTCTCTTCGCAGTAAAAATAAAGAAAAAAATTACGAGTCAAAGGTGTTTGTGCTATGCGAAGGCGACAGAAAACACTTCGACAAAACGCCCTTAAAGGGACCCTGCAACACTTTTCCAGCAAGGTCAGGAAACGCTTCCAATCGGTAGTCGATGCTCCTGAGAACACGCGAGCCAACTATTATGCGCAGAACGCGGCCTGGAATTTACAATTAGTTCTCAAAGTCAGCTAGAAATCGTTCCCTCTTCTCAGATAAATGACAAATGATGCCATAAACCCAAATGACCGCGCCATAAACCCAAAGTCCACGGCCACTGGCTGATTTGAGCATCGCGAGCATGGCCTCCGAGATGGAGGGCGCGCGGCGGGCTCCATCTCGGAGGCCATGATCGCGAGCTGCATAGTTGCCGCGGCCGCCGCGGGACGCCGCCACGTGCCCGCGCTCGCGATCATACTGAAAGTAAGCCGCGCGTTCGAAAAAAAAAACAACAACAAAAAGATAAGAAAGTGCTCAAAGTCATGACGCGCTCTGACGAAGGGACGCATCTTCTTGCCTCCTTGTCATCCCCCGCCCTGCGTAGCTTTCAGCGTGCTCGCCAGTACGAAAGGAGAGAGAAAGCGCTTGGAGCGTGCGACAAATCTCTGAAACTCCGCTCGTACTTGAGCGATTCTAAAAATTTTTGCGGCAGTCGATTCGTGAGGCAATACGCTCTTTTAATGAAGCCATCCGACGATTACTTGGGAAAGTGTTGCATGGCCCCTTTAACGGCAACACGACTTCAACTCGCGTAGAGTAGGTTAAGGATTTGTTGCTTATTGCGTGCACTGGATTCCCATTCGACCTGCCGCTCTGTCCTGATCGATGTCTAATATCCGTGGATACCATCTTTGAAAGGCGTCGTTACATCTAACTAAAGTGTTATGAGCCGTCATTATCGCTATAGCTTATCTTCCCTTTCATTTCCTGGGATACCAATGCGGCTCTGTACCGACGCCGAGTAGCTCTATTCTAGGCTCGCGCCTCATGCTGCTTGCAATGTAGGTGAAAATAAAATTGCGCGCATATCACTAATATAAAATGTACCCGCGGCGCTGACGCGCGACTCTGATACGAATAACAGAGTGTATGCAAAAATACTTTGCTGAGCAATTACCCAGCGCGTCAACATTAAAAGTTCGCCCATTTGCGTCAAACCTAACACAAAAGTACGCGATGATCCCGTTTTGAAGCGCAGTAGTGACGTTAAATAATACATTTTCACAGATATCATGACATACGCACCGCGTACAGGTCAGCGCTCCCATGACGAACACTATATATAGAGCCGACGACGCTCGTGATTATTTGAATAGTGCGCAGCCTTGACTCATTAAATGATCTTGGCCTTGGATATTTAACTTGGTTATTTAAAAGAAAGAAAGAAAGAAAGAAAGAAAGAAAAAGAAAGAAAGAAAGAAAGAAAGAAAGAAAGAAAGAAAGAAAGAAAGAAAGAAAGAAAGAAAGAAAGAAAGAAAGAAAGAAAGAAAGAAAGAAAGAAAGAAAGAAAGAAAGAAAGAAAGAAAGAAAGAAAGAAAGAAAGAAAGAAAGAAAAAGCCGGGATGACAGACTGTAATGATATGGAGTAATGCGTGATTGTAACAAACAGACTAGGTGACTACTGGTCACCACATTAATATTAATGAGAACTAACAGACAATAATGATAAGGAAGGTGTAGGGGATGTTCTTTGTATTAATTATGATGTAAATATGGAGAAAGTAAAGTGGACGAAACGATAACTTGCCGCCGCCAGGGACCGAACCTGCAATCTTCGAATTACGCAGCCACCACAGTGCTTTAAAGGTGATGCTTATAAAGATAATAATCATCATCGTCGAAGCCGCTTTACATCTCTTCGTAGCCTCGCACCGACCGCTGGTATTTACGCATGACGGTGGTACCGACCAAATTAATTTTGCCCCTGTAATGACGACTACCACCATTACGTGCGTGTCACGCGAAAAAAAACAACAAAAAACACGAACATCGAAAGATGCGATAACTGAGCAAAGGAAGGCGAACGTCAGGCGACGTGAGAAAGTCGAGGCAGCCTTCAAATAGAAACCACGTTTCGTTACATATATATTGTTCAACTTTCTCTCATACCAGCTTCGTAAACACTACCGTCAACATGATCACCCTGACAGCATCCGATAATGATTATCATTGCCATAGAATCGTCACATCATCCCAGTAAAATTTCCGCTATACTGAGACGTAGCTGCCCAGCATGGCACGCCGCTTCGTCATCTCCCAGATTCCTCTCTGAAAGTTCACTCGGAATTCAACGACAAACTCACGTGAGTTCTCGTCGTGTCAGTCGCATAAATCATATATAATCGACGCACCCAACAAGCCATGGAAAAAAATCGGCATTTAATGAAATGACGTGTGGTGCATAACCTCGAGAAAAACAGACTAAATTAGACAGGTTGACCGCCCTGCAAGTAACTAATTTTAAAGCAGCAGTCGGCTGCCTTTATAAAGTACTTGCAAAGGAAAATAGCAGAAATGACGTCAGCAAGGTATTTTTAGACAAGTTTAATGCCTTAATTTGACGTGCGCGCACAAACATGAAAACGCACATGGAAGTATCCAATGACGAAACACACCGTTGACTGCGTATATATAGTCAATTGACGTCACAGTAAGATTAATCGCGCTCCGTTTAATTTGATCTTTGAGCGTCAAAGGTCGACGTAAATGGCAGTGATCGCCAACTCTAATGTCAATTGCGAGTTTGTCTTTATCATTGAATAACTGGTTTTCCCCGAAGAAGCTGGCATTTCTCGCGATTTCCTGCTTGCGTGTCGAATTTGTGTAAATCTTGCGCACCAGGTGACGAGTTGCTTTCAAAGTGTCGCGCCAGGACAGATGAGACCTGATCACAAATAGATACGAGGAAAAATTATACTATGTATGTATGTATGCCCATCAATCAACGCATCAGTTTCAAAGCTATACAGTTTATAAAGTGAGAAAGTTGTGCAATCCCTTTCAGTTGAACTGACTGTTGGGCTATACATTTAGTCCTAGTGTTCATTTAGCGTGAGTTCAACGAACACAAAAGAACAATGAAGACAAGGACAGACGCTACTAACGTGTGTTTATCGGAAGACTATACGAGAAATAAAGATTCTATAAACTATTTTACGGGTGAATTTCGGTGCCGCAATTATGGGCTGTTAACTTGGCCGCTTTTTACATTTAACGACTAAACGTACAGCGCTAGCGTAGGCATACGAGTCAGAACGGTTAGGTTGGTGCATTCGAAGTTTCATGACCTTGGTAATTTCACATCACGACGCATAAAAATAAGAAGACATTCGTTTAACCGCCGAAAATGGCGGTCCCAAGAACAATGCGGGAATGGAACAGACTAGCATTATCACCGGTTCTTGTATCACCGAACGATATTGTTTTATCTAATGTTGAATTGATGAGATATCACTGTGTACCATGACTTTCAGCGCACACTAACTGGATCTGTAATACTTCTTTAATTTAATAATAATATCTGGGGTTTTACGTCCCAAAACCACGATATGATTATGAGAGACGCCGTAGTGGAGGGCTCCGGAAATTTCGACCATCTGGTGTTCTTTAACGTGCACCTAAATCTAAGTACACGGGCCTCTACCATTTCGCCTCCATCGAAATGGGACCGCCGCGGCCGGGATCGAACCCGCGACCTTCGGGTCAGCAGCCGAGCACCGTAACCGCTATACCACCGCGGCGGGTACTTCTTTAATTTGCTTACTATTTGTACTGCACTGTGTGGTGTGCGTACGAGCTTGATTTTGAATATTAGCCCCTACACCCCTAATGTATGTAAAGGTGGGGTGACAATTGCATAATTAACAATAAGTTGATAATTAATCAGCTCTTACTTGTGGCTTTGCGTGCATTATCAATGACTGAACTATTTCTAGGCTCAAATATACAATAATATATTTGCACTTGTTAAAGACATCTCTCTTTCCTCTTTTTCGAATTGCTTCCTTCGATCTTTCTACACTGCGCCCTTAAGCTCTCTTCCTCGCCTATCACTACCTGTCATAAACTTGGTAGCAATCAAAAGACCAAGCGAACAAAAGTGAACCAGGGGAAGAAGCGCTCGGCGACGATAAACTGAAGAAAGTGCAGTGAACACGAAAGAAAATTTCACTTGTAAGCAATTTCCACCTCCCCGTGGTGTCCGCCATTTTACTTTCACAATTGGTTTCCAGCTTTACCGTTCATTTCTTTTTGTACAGGCTTTTGATCGCTCACTCACTGTGGCAATAATCGGCGATCTTGCGCAAACGTAAAAAACAGTTTTTTGAAACGGTAATTTACCAGCAATAATTAACATCACTGTGTACGTTAGCGCCTGCATGACCTTCCTTTATTTATTTGCTTAGAGATGGAGAGGCATGGTGCGTCAAAACCGGTGAATCATCACTCAACTAACAAATAACCACGAAAACTTAACGAAGAAATAATCAAAAGCACTAAGCGCACACGTGATCGCATGCCTAGAAAGAATGTCTCTGTGACGTATAGAAGGGAGGGGGTGTCGCTCATAACACCACATATAGAGTCCATGCGAGTATTTTTCATGTATTTAAAGACAAGGGGACAAGGGGGTCGATATGTTAAAAATTAAAGACAATAATATGAAGACACACAGTATAATGCCAGTCATACACGTCGATCCATTAGGCTCGTGTCAATTAAAAACAATCGCAAAGAGTATTGTTCACTGCGTGTACGCCTCTTATATTCAAGGCATGACCCCGGTCCAAGCTCTTTGCTCGGCGGGGGAGGTCGTCAACTGTGTATGTTCCATCGCGATGCTTCTGTATATCTCAAGAGCGTAAAACAAAAGCAATCTCACGAGTATGATGTCTGAGCATAACAAATGTCTCTTACAGCGAGCCACCAAGCTGACCTGCGTCTTTAAACGGTTAATTTCCCTATGTTGTGTAACTAGTTGCAAGCGATTCGCCATACCAACCAAAAAGAAGGGGAACTCACGTTCAATACGAAGTAGCAGGCACAGGCAGTCACTCCGACCTTGTTTCCGAAGCGAAGCCGCAGGTACTGCAAATAACACGCGAAATTGGTAAACGCTACTTAAACGGGGGGAGGGGCGGGAAGGCGTAGAAAGGATGTAAGAATGGGCTTGTTGGTGGTTACACGTGGCGAAACTTGCAGCACACGAAGAAAGTGAAGACAGGACGATGCGCTTCGTCCTGTCTTCACTTTCTTCGTCCGTGTCCTCGTTCGCGCGCTGCAAGTTTCGCCCGGTACAGTAGCTGATCAAATTAAGTACTTGCAGGATACAATACAATGCGACGTACTTCTCGGCATGTCTTTAATAAACAAAAAGAAAGGAACGTTCTGGACTTGGAAACTATTATGAGGACGACAAAAAGTTTCGAGACACGTGCTCCCAAAATGTGCGACGGAATACTGTTGCGTACATGTGCACATGTCTGCATGCACCCGCATAATTTTTTTGTTATTCTTGTAGATACGAGAAATAGACGCATAAAGCGCAAGACAAGATAGGGCCCAACCACATGCTAATTTCCGAAGATCACCAGCAAGCTCAAAATCCAGGTCGTTATAAAGTTATTTTTGTAAAGTTAGAAACGAAAATACGGTTGTTATATGATGTATCACTTGAGCCATGTATTATATATATTACTTGAAGTTGTGTACTTGAACACATGAGCACGTTTGATAGAGCGAAATATTTCACATGCGGCGGCTACCACACAAACCAGATCTCGCTGATATCATCGCATTGCAATGCATAAAGCGCATTTTGGTGGTAGCCTGGAATTTCAAGTGAGGACGCATGCGTCAGCGCTATATGTACCTCACGTCATTTACGAAGAGGCGCCAACCCGACCATACCAACGCTCGGCGCAGACCACGCCACAATGCTTCAGAAGCTTCGCGTCTGTTTGAGATCATTCCGTTAAGATTACGCGCAGAACGCGAATAGCCAAGATTATTCCAGAGCTTGTACAAGCGCCAGCGATAACTCTGGAAAGTTTAATGCATGATGTACAAAAGCCGGCACGTTCAGTTCGCCGCTATCAGTGTACAGTGTGTATTGCTGTAGTTTGACTTTCCGTTTCCCGGCCACAAGTTCGGCCAAATAAAGAGTTTAGTCTAACACGCCGACAGCTGCCTTCGTCTACGTCACGACCCCGTGACAATACGGTCAACGGTATTTAGCTTCGTTCGAGTGTATTCTGCATACCCGATACAAACTGTACCGTTGACGCTGCTCGTTAAGAAAGATCTCGTAATACCACTGAAAACGCGCTAACTGGGTGGTATTTTTCGCAGTTTGCCACTTTTGAAGTAGATTTCACGGAGCCTTCTACCGCGGCTAGGTGGCTTGTTCCTAATGATAGAATGGGGATATATATATAGCTACACAGTTATAAAAGTCAAACGAATGTCATGCTGATCTAGATGACGAAAGCCGCCGATGCGCGGCGATGTTGACTGCCGAAAAAGTAATGAATAATAAAAAACAAACTCTCATTTCTGCAAAATTATGCTTACGCAAACACGGGGCGACTCACACATGAGTTGACTTATGACTCAGGCAGACCCACGAGGCGGAATCTGAATGAGCTGACGTGCACTTTGACGCATCTAACGTCTTCGCACGCACTTAATTTAAATGTGAATGTATATCTTAGCGTCGCCCCCCCCCCCCTTTCCTCGCAAATTGTGAATGGTGATATTGGTCAGATGATGGTTAATGAATTTATGTGTTGACTAGCGTCGGCTTGAGTACGCTACCCGCAATTATAACCGACACTGTCTTCAATGAATCTTACTCCAACCATGCTCTCGCGTATCCGTAGAGAACAATCTGAGCTAGTTCTAACCTCATTTTTTTTTTATTTAGCGCTGTTAAACTGGGACCAGTAACACACAGTAAAGAATAACTGCCGTTACCGATGTTCGTGTGCCGGACTACGTTAGCCGGTCGTGATACCAAGCGTGCCTATTACTGTACTATTATCAACGAAGGCTTTCGTCCAACGGTATGATGTGGCCGCGCGTATGAAGCTCAAACTCTGCGGTTTCAATCCATCTTGATCCTATAATCTCAGGATTCTCAGGAATCATGACACAACTAAACGTATGCATAGACGTGCATACAACGATAAACGTTAAGGAGCAGCGTGACAGCCAACATTCGTATTTTTGACTACTGAGTGGCACTATACGTTCAGCGTTTCATCCCTAATGTGTGCTCGGTGCCTCGCCTCGTACATTACAGAAACGTATGAACTATTAAGCAGGACACAAAATATTTAAATAGCTGTAGTTATATTTACGGCATCATCTGTCGACGAGCTTTTTTTTTTTCAGGAGCGAAGCTCTTTAAAGGGACACTAAAGGCAAATAACAATTTATGTCAGAGTGAAAGCCCAATGTATGACAACTTCTAAAACGGCAATATTATCAACAGCAGTGCCCTACTTACCGAGAAATTAAGCTAAATGTATCACATGATGAGCGCCACGAGTGGGACATTTTCGAAGTGATCCCGATGACGTATGGAAGTCGGCCTACAATAAATCACTAGTAATCAAACTAGCAGCAGTAAAAAAAGAACATTCCGAGCATCAAAAGACGTAATAATGCTGTTTGTTCGTTTCCACTAGATTCATGGAAAACAAAACCTCCGTGGGTTGCCATGGGGAACGGCGCGCGTGGTTCAAAGGTTCCGTTTTCGCCGAACTGCGCCAGAGAATATCTACCACTTTGACTGCGCCTCGCCCGTCTTAGTGGTAGTTTCGGGATCGCGTACTGCCGTGCGTGTTTTGCGCGCTCGTGAAAGTCGCTCTGACAGAAAGTTCGACAAAATGCCGCATGCGTGTGAAATTGCCGGATGCCCGAATGGTGCACAACGCCAGTGCTGCAGCAAGGAAACCGGTGTGTCTTTTCACTGGGTGCCGCGGAATGAACCCTTACGCTCGAAGTGGCTTAGTGTCGTGCCATTGCGCCAGTGAGCTAAACAGTCAAAACCTCTGCGTGTGTGCTCGCTGCACTTTCGTACTGAGGATTACGAGACCAACCGCAACTTGGTGAAGGCTTTGAATGTGCCCATCCTAGCAAGTATTTGCCGCAGCGCCGTTGTTGCTACTGTGGGTCCCGCTACTTCCGCTCGGCTGCTACTAGTGTCGGCGGCCGCGCAGTAAAAGCGGGCAACGTTGGGCATGGCAGCAGTGACGTATGAAAGTCGTATTTTCAGGCGGAAGATTTGAAGCGCGCTAACGCGATGCGGACCACTAAAAACGTGATTTTATTTCAAAATAAGCACTTCCTTGGCACAAAAGCAGCACTACGAGGTTTCTGGACCGCTATTTCAACAATCAACGTCGACTTAATATTTGCCTTTAGTGTCCCTTTAAGTTCGCACCCCTCCGCGCCGTCGAAGCTCCCTTTTCTTAAGCATCGTTTTAGGTTGCAGTGGCCGGTGATTTAAGAGGAAATTTTTAGTCCTTGAACGGTTTGGTTGCTAAAAGAAATTCGAGGTTAAAAGAAATAAGCTTTGCGCACACCTGGTTATAATGGTCGTCTTCACTTTCACCACCTTTATCGTGGATTGTGAAATGACAACCATCATTCTAGCACCACGGGCGCTTTGTCGAAGGTAGTAGCAGATGCTCTCCCCACCCGGCGCCAGCGCAAAAAAATAAACGCCGCGCGCAGCGTTCCGTCACCACCGTCGAAGCTCCCCGGCACATCACCGCTCGCACCCCTCTCTCCCTCTCCCTGCGCTGCGCGCGCCGCACTCATTCGCTCAGTCGTTCCCGCCACCGAGCGCAGCAGACGCTCTCCCCACCCGCTCCCCACCCTACCGCTTTCGTGAAAGCCAGCAGCAAGATCAGGCGCATAGTCGTTTGCATCCCACTTCTAAAGAGCTTCGCTCATCAGTTGTATTCGTACACGGAACAACTGCTAGTTTTCATATAACTATACTTTGAATGTCTTAATTCACAAACTACTTTCCTCAAAACTGTAATCACGATAACAAGAACTGACTAGCTTATTTTTTTTTTGTAGCGCTTGTTATTTTCAAGCACAAAGACCGAAAGCGAACTGCGGGGCTCGTTGTATCTTCAATACCGCGACACACTAGCGTGGTTGGAGTTAAACGCAGCCTTAAATTGATCGAGAAGCCTTTGCGTTCCTTTACGAATGCCAAGGGAAGCGTTGAGCAACGACACAGATTCATACTGGTACGTTGTTTGCGCTTTCGAAGGCAGAACAACAAACAGGATTGCACGAACAAAAGGAAAAAAATGATAAAAGAAACGTTGCGCCTTACAGACGTGGGGACTTGTCTAGTCTACACATCGCAGTAAATGTGGTTCACCGCTAAGCGAATGCAGAGAGAGAGAGAGAGAGAGATTACGAGAAGGGGGAAGAGAAAAACATGTGGTTACTAATCACCATCCACACCGTCACGAGGTCGTTGCCTGTCCATTTACCGGCGGCGGGACTTTCCCAATCATCCCCTTTAACGACCGGCCGCCGGGTTGGGAATCGATTGTAACCATTTGACCGGTGGGTGACCGGCGGTGGGGTTCGAACTCGCCACCTACCGCAGCCGAGCCGGTCTCCCTAACCATTAGGCCACGAAGAGGAAAGATGGTCAGCATGAGCTAGTATGCTCTGTCCTGCTACTCTGCACAGGAGAAAGGCAAAAGGAAGAAAAAGGCTTGGAGGACGCTTGAGCATCGCCTTCAAGAGTAGGACCATGCCGCAAGGAAAGGAACTTTCGTGTGCGTAACATCGGCTGTTTCAAGCTATCATAGAATGCCTACTGCAAGTTGGTTGGCTGGTTGGTTCCCCAGCACCTTGGCGCAACCCACTCCGGAGATAGGCCATGAATCGGACGGTGCCTTGCTTAGGAACCTAATTCATTTACTGAAGGAAAAAGTTGAAAATGAAATGTTTAGCCATTACAGATTAGTAATATAAACTGGCAGGAAGTACAGTTGCGAAGTGCCCACTTCACCATAATTCTTCCTTTTTTAAAATTGCCGAAGTACCCACTACGCGCGCCTGTAAGGTGTCACGCGCATCTGCCCACTTTGTAATAGGTCGGCAGCTTTAAACCACCCACTCGATGCGCAATTCACACGTTTTGAAGCCTGGCGCGATTCTACGATTCTCCCTTCTAGTAATATTATATGCGTTAAGGAGACCATTCCTTTTACGTGACATTATTATAGCGTATTCTTACGAAGCAGTTCCAAGCTCTTTCTTGCGTGCCTCTGAGTTAGAACAGGTGCTTGTCACGCAGAAGGCCTGGGTTCGATTCTCAGTTGGACAGAAGATTTGTTTTATTTATTCATTTGCAACTTTCTCGAATTTTGCTAACGGGCAATGGCGATTTTTCGCTCACAACCAACGACGCAGACGCCCATCCTGGAATTTCTGCGAAAGGAGCTCTTTAACGCTATCGCGTTAAAAGAGTGAAGAAATATGATACTGGCTATAGTAGGAAGTGATGCGTACATACAATCACCAAGTAACACCGTGGTAGATCTAAAGCCTGGCGTCTAGTCCAGTACTCCTGAAAAAATAAAAAAAATCTGTAACTGCCCTCGTAGCCAAGATACCGCATAATCGTCTATCACAAAGATAAATGTACGCGAAAAATTGTAGGGGCAAGAGCCATAATCAGCGAAGGCCACGAAGTGTGTTTGTACACGTTGGGTCCTGTTGCCCGAGTTTCCTTAAATTATTTTTAAATGCGATTTCATAGTGAACCGAAGGCGCTTTGACCGTTTCGTTCTATCTATATATATCTGGCCGCTTTCGTCTGGACGCTCTCGTGGTTGTCTCCTTAACTTGACATATTGCAAAATTGGCATATGAGGACGTGACTCTATGACGAACACGATTCACAGGTTATAACATGAATTACGGGACTTGCTTGCCACGTAAGTCATCAAAACCCTTGCACCAGTCAAGTGTGGCACATACTCGCATACCGCGGCCCGTGGTATGCAGGTATGCGCCACAGGTGATTCAGAGTCTATATATCAACCCAAGGACAGCAAGAAGGAAGGAAGAAGGCAGGGAGGTTAACCAGACAGAAGCCTGGTTGGCTACCCTACGCCGGGGGAAAGGGAAAGGGGAGCGGAAAGATGAGAGAGACAGAGAAAGAGGAGCAAAAAAAAATAAATGATCAATAAATGCGCGGACACGTATGTGGCGGTGGCACTGTACAATAGTCACAGGCGTTCACAAAGGCCCGTGGTCCTCAAAAAATCCCAAATACACTTTAACTGGCTTGTGGGTCAACGAGCGATGGGCACGGTGCTCCAGCAGCGTCTGCACGGAGAGCGGCCGATCGTCCAATCGTCGCATCGCATCAGAAAGCATTCGTCTTTCAGAGGCAAATCGAGGGCAGCGGCACAGCAGATCATCGATGTCTTCCTCAGAACTGCAGACCTCGCATGCTGCACTGTCGGTCACTCCAATTAATGTTGTGTATGCCTTCGTGAAGGCGATCCCCAACCAAAGCCGACAAAGAAGCGAAGCTTCACGTCGACGAAGTCCGGATGGAGGTCGGAATTCCAGCGTAGGTTTTTTTTTTTTTTTTTTTTTTTTTGATGGAGTCTTGTACGTCTTATACTTGGCATATTCCATTTTGCCAAACAGAGACTACGTGCCAGGTGACGAAGCTGCCTTGCAGCGTCTGTCCTAGAAAGAGGAATCGGGACGGTGATCTCTTCTTGATGGGATGTGCGAGCAGCATTGTCTGCGGAAACATTGCCACTGATCTCGCAATGACCAGGTAGACACTGAAAGTCAACCTCGTGGCCTTCTTCTTTGACGCGGTGATGAATCTTGAGAATTTCGTACGTAAGCTGTTCGTGGCATCCAACAGACTGTCATTCTTAACGTGATAGCGTAAATGCGCTTGTGTCGCAGATAATGCGGTGTCGGCGTGGGCGTCGGCGGCGTTGCCGACGAGCGAAATATTCTCACGCAACGAAATAATAAAAGTCACTGCTCAAACCGGAATTGAATCCATGCATTCTGCACAGGATTAAAATATTGTACCACAGAGCCATGCCAGTGCTTCAAAGTGCTTCTGAAAAAGACCGTTTGCAAGCTTCTTGTCGGGGCAACGCTAATTGTGTTTGCAGTTGCGGCTATCCGCTTTTATAACATTGTAACAAACATTACATATGTATACCTATGACTTTGCTAGCTATAGTCGAGCGTTGCTCGAATACACCGGCGACCGTCACTTATAATATGCATATCATCGCACCGTAGCGTGCACTTCGTTGTGATAAAACTGACGCCTCTACCTAACGTGTGTGCCGGCGTTACGTTGAACCACCGGCTATCCTTCGCACGCAAGTGTGGTCAGCATGCCTGGTCAGCCCACGATATACGCTCAGCTGCTCAATTTACACAATGATGTCGGTCCACCTCGTAACGCTTGGCTCAAAGGATAAAATACGGCTCAGACTGCTACTCGCTGACTGCTTCGAATGAAGTTGATTCCCACAATGCGTGGGATCTGCCGAATTTTTTTTTTTTACGATAGGACGCGTCGCATGGCTGTTGGGGATGAATTTACATATCAATGCGGAAATATTTACAATGAATATCAGTTGCTAGAAAATAAAGCGCTCCCCGTTAGTTGTTCTTCGTGCCCTCGAAGCGCAACCGCATGCTACAAAATGTGCAGTTTTGACTATAGCCCAACAAGCAGCAGTCTTAAAAGACTCGTAAGCCTCCTGCTTCTAAAGATTCACGTATTTCCTTGGCTCCTCCATGGCCCCTGTCACCGCCGTGTTGAACTTCCGCTACACGTGCCACCGGTTGGCGCAGGAAGGTGTGAGGAAAGGGCAAACAGCGAATGACCGCGACCGTTTTCGATCGACGTGTATAGAGCGCCTTCTGAAACACTGACGCCGCCCCGCAGCCTCGAAACAACGGCGAGAAAGAATCCTTACCTCTAGAGCGTATATAGTGTAAAGTCACTGGCGATATTAATCAGGTTCGACAACCTTATAACTAAGCAGCGGCGGCACACTGTGTGATCTTTTGATGAATAATTAACTTGTGCATGAAAATAACAAGGAATTTGCTCTTAACGGACGTAAAGCCTTTTGTGAAGCTGGATTAGTCTCGATTTAAAACAGTGAAACCTGGTTTCTGAACAGACTGAATTCTACATGCCGTATATTCAATGCTTCGTCCATAGTTCCTCACTGGTGCAAAAACAGTGATTTGTAAAGTATCATTGGTACTGCTTGACCTCGCGCTCCTGCGAACGAAATACA
The DNA here is from genome assembly GCF_013339695.2 of Rhipicephalus sanguineus. Classification (NCBI taxonomy): domain Eukaryota; kingdom Metazoa; phylum Arthropoda; class Arachnida; order Ixodida; family Ixodidae; genus Rhipicephalus; species Rhipicephalus sanguineus. The sequence goes on from NC_051178.1 coordinate 124,580,260, forward strand.
CATGCGCGATGTTTATATATATATATATATATATATATATATATATATATATATATATATATATATATATATATATATATATATATATATATATATATATATATATATATATATATATATATGCACGCACAACAATCATCTATGAACAAAAACACACAAGCACACCATTGAATAAGAGGAGCGCGAAATTCGCAAAAACGAGCTCATGCGTTCGCTATTTGTCAAAGTACATAGAACCTTAATAGCTTTAACTGCGGCGAACAATGCCGTTGTTATAGTTAACAATGAGGTTATAGCGCACCTCTTCAAGGCTCTTGTTGACCACGTACCCAATAATTTCTTTAAGCTGAATTGTGTGTGGTCAAATGACATTAAGATCGATTTAGATCGGCGTCTGGGGCTTCCACTATGTGTAAAACTTACAAGAAGGTTGTACGTGACCTCGCCAACAAGTTCACAATCGCATTCGGCAACTTCAGCACGGTCCACGGCCAGTATCGCGCAAAAAAAATTAGCCGCGTATCTGCGTGCTTCGCTGCAAATGTCGTGTAAAGACGATAGAAGAGGCGCTGTGTGGGATATGGACGCCATCTGGCAATACGTCGGGAAACATGAGTGCTGTGTTGCGTGCTGGTAGTTTCGGCGCAGCAGCAGGCGAAGACCTTTGCAGAGAAACGTCCGCACTCAACGAGTACTCTCCACACACTCTTTTATTTACACGTCGCCTGGGTAAAACAGGAACGCCAGAGCGGTGCCCACAACCGGCAGCCTGAAGGCCGCCCACAACGCTGCTTTTTCATTTCTTAAATAGTTTTTTTCACCTTCTTGGCCTTCTCAAAACTAAAGTTTTTCAACACCAACCCATGGCATTCGTACAGTGCAATACAGAACCGAAACCGAAACACAACAATGAGCTCGTGCGAAGGGCACGGAGGAAGGCAAATTTCATCGCAGTCGCATTTTCAGCTTTGTTGAAACAGCGCTCACTAGACGACGACGAAGTAAAAGAAGGCACAGGACATGCAGCGGCTGTCCTGTGCCTTCTTTTACTTCGTCGTCGTCTAGTGAGCGCTGTTTCAACAAAGATGAACGCATACCAACTCGCTCAAGCTTCCATTCTTATGCATTTTCAGCGCAGCTTAAGAAACTAGGGTCCTTAAAATTACGTATGTATGCATTTTCTCTTAAAGGAACACGCCACCTAATACTTACCTAGTGATGTTGCACCTCAGATATGCATGATATTTACTTTTTGATCGACAACCTTCACAAGTATGAACAGCCGTACCAGTTCAAGACGGCTGGCCCTAGGGCAAGTGGTTCAACTTTGGCCGAGTGGCTGAATCGAGGGACGTGCCGACAAACAGAAAGACAGACAGACAGACAGAAAGACAGACCAAAATTTTTGCGTTTAAGTTCCCCAAGAAAGACTATCGTCTTTAAAAAAAAAACTCTTCAGTGTATGCAGTGCCTTGTCGTAACCTTTGAGTAAAGATGGCTGACAGCTGTGGTAGTTCTGCGACTGTCCTCGCTTCGATGTGCAGAGGCGATCACTCGCAATCGCTCTGGCTCGTCTTGACCACAGACCCATGACGGTAGCAGTCATTTTAGAATGTCGTCATGAGGAATCGTCGAGGATGAAGGCGACGAAGGCACCGTTAAAATTCTTTAAGGCAAAATAATTGCGCAGGCGGTTGTAGACCAATAGTGATATCATGATTATGAGGACTGGAACTGTGTGCGTGCGTGCATGCTTGTGTGTGTGTGCGTGCGTGCATGCTTGTGTGTGTGTGTGTGGTGTGTGTGTGTGTGTGTGTGTGTGTGTGTGTGTGTGTGTGTGCGCGCGCGTGTGCGCGCGTGCGTGCGTGCATGCTTGTGTGTGTGCGTCTTTATCTCTACCTCTAACATTCAAACACCCCCATCCCTTTCCCCAGTGCAGGATAGCATACCAGTTATCCTAGCATCGTTAACATCCCTGCCTTTCCTCTCTCTCCGGTTCCTTCCTTTCCACATTTCTATTTAAAGATAGGGGAATGTGGCACTCAATAAGTGGATTCATATAACAGAGATCAGGCCTTAAGAGTTTGATCAAAGCGCATATTTCTACATATTTTGAAATACGAAGCATTATTATTATTATTATTATTATTATTATTATTATTATTATTATTATTATTATTATTATTATTATTATATTATTATATTATTATTATTATTATTATTGATGCTGCGCGATTCATTTCCCGATGTTTGTCTTCAATAGTGGCTGGCTATAGTTGTGTCCTCTTGCATTACTCTTTTGAAGTATGTGAACGGTAGTCGCAGATTTCGAAATGTACACATCATCTGCACAAAGTGAGAATCTTAATCCAAACGGCAGCATTCTTGCAAATTCAGCCATGACGCACTTTAAAAAAAAGCTGATTACGTTGCCTTGTTTTCATATGTTCCTCACTCTTTCCTTCAATCGTATGAGCAAATATTTAGAGGTGTGATGAGAACTCACAAATCCATCGCAAAGATCTGGCCATATTTCGAGTGCTGTCATGCTTAACAGCACACGTAAGTACGTGAGTGACGGTGTCCAATGCTCTCTTCAATCAAATGACCGAAATGGTTTCCGGATACTTTCCGAAGTTGTTTCCGAAAATTGGTTCCGGATATTGAACCGATATCCGAAAAGCATTTTAACAAAGTTAACTAACGGGGTTTAATGTCCTGGTATTGCACAGTGGAAACATAGAAACGTCGTAGTGAACTGTTCATGATTGTTTTCTTCATTTGAGTTCCTTAAACGTGCCCCAAAGCCCGTGCACACGAGTGTTCTTGCTACTCACACCGATTGGAATGCGACCGCCGCGGCCGGGAACTGAATCCGCAACCTCGTCTATTTATTATATATACTTTCACTTCCTCTCAAGCTCCTAAGCCATGCAGAGAGAAGTGAAAGGCGTGCACACAACAGTAACGATACTTATAAATTTATGTAACGCTAGCGGCAATTGCTCTGAACATAACTGCTAAATGAAGTTGACAAAAAAAAGGAAAAAATGTGCTTAGGCATGAGTACAGAGAACAACTGCAGTCAGTTGGTATAGTTACAAGTAAAAAAAAAGCAAAAAGAAAGTTCAGTGGAAAGAAATCCACTATCTTCGATTGATACGACGCCAGCTGGAAAGTCGTCCGGTCGTCGGTTGTATGTGGAATAACTGAACATCAAAACCTGCTTGCGCAACGAAAAATGCCTCTTACATTATGACGGTGATCGACTCGAGATGACTGATAAGTAGGTGCTAAAGTGATCGTGCTGCGAAGAATGCACTGATGAAACACTTTATGGAAAATGCAGAAGCGAAAAGCCTTTCCGTGTAGTAGCGATAACAATGGTGCACACAAGCTGCTCTTCACGAAGGTCATACTGGACGTACGACTGCAGTTAGAAACAAAGAAACGAGTTGAATTATTTTGGGCCACTTAAAGAGAATTAACCAATGTAGCGTCTTTAGGCTCCCAAACGGTAGCAGCATGATGCATGTTCATCTTTAAATAGTGTTTTGTGTGGTAGTAATTTCAGTGATGCAGGGGGATCTTGTTAAAATTTCGCCGCAGGTAGCCCGACATTCGATTTCCGATATCTGTTACGCACTCAAAGTTTTGGAGGCAGCCCTAATTCTTGAATTGGGTGTCTGGTAGTGGCCCTCGTACGTGGGAGTTCATGTGCCCTGGTCTATTCCCTGGATTAGCTTTGCGTTTCGAGCGCTTCCAAAGCGTATCCCAGAGGCCACGCATAAAGCAGCGCGTGGTTCAGATCTGACCCACCAGGTGCCGCTACGATCGCAGCTCTCAATCTTTCAGTGAGCTCAATCGATTAATTTTCATCAACTATCACGACAGTTAATTGGCGATTATCCTAAGTAAAGTTATGCTGCGATATCATGTGCATTCATTATAACTCTTAACTTGAACCAGAATAATCGATTTCTATTTTTAGAGAAAAAACATTGTGATTATTCTTAAAACCGGAAGTAAGTGCTCGACCGGATAAGCTTGGAAGAGAGAGAAGAGTGTCACTCGGTGCTTTTGCTACTGATAATGACATTTGCAGTGCAAGTCTTGCGGAAACTTGCGTAATAGCCAGGTTTACATACATACATACATACATACATACATACATACATACATACATACATACATACATACATACATACATACATACATACATACATACATACATACATACATACACACAACACACACCACACACACTACATACATACATACATACATACATACATACATACATACATACATACATACATACATACATACATACATACATACATACATACATACATACATACATACATACATACATACAATAATCGACTGAAGAATAGAGTGTTTGCTCACCTCAAAGACGGAAGTGACCCTGAGCCTGTAGATGACGGGCACCACAACGCGAGAGATGAACGGCACCAGGCAGAAGACGGTGACGGAACCCCAGAGCAGGTGCAGCCCGTAGCGGTAGAAGTGCGCCGTCAGGCCGACCACACCGACGGCGGTCACCAGGGACGCGAGGACGGAGAGTGACAGGGGCAGCGTGCCCAGGCTTCGATCGCCTAGAAACGCCTCGCTGGTGCCACCGACCCGAGAGCGACGGGCGAACGAAAAGTACAGGCCGACCAGAAGGTTGGACAGCATGAGCACGCCGAACACCACGTATTCGGCAACGTGCACTGTCGATGCCATGGCTCTTGCGCTGCTTGCTGGGTCCCCGCGAGTAGGTCGTGCCCCTGGGTGTTTTGCTTCGAATGCTCCGTTTTTTTCTTACGTGTGATTTCAGCTGTTTGACGCCTCGAAGTTAGTGCTTTGTCAAAACTTGGTTCCAATCTATTCTAAGACAGTGCAGATGCGCATGTCATGTGCCACGTTACGCATCGACGGCCAGGGCACCAGTCGTGAGCTGTCTACTGCGCAAGATGACGCGCAGCAAGGTTTTGTCCACGCCAGCTGCAGATACTGCACGCTGATGTCGAAGCGCCTATGTGTCCAGACAAGTGTTTGCTGGCCGAAGCGTACGTGCGGCTAGTCTCTCACAATTCGCTGGCACTGCACGATGGTTGGAGAATTCGTTAGCAGTGGAGTGCCTGACAATCCCTCGTGAGAGCTGTGACTTCTTCGGATCTAAACGAGCAGGCCTGACGGTGACAGAGCAGGCCTTACTTTTATGCAAACCTTTCTGGGGTACGGTAACCCACGCTTGAGCGTCACCGTACTAGCTGGCCTCCCAGATTAACGGTTGCGGTGAAAGCGACTGACCAAGAGCCTGCCCCTGAATAACGGGTATTTCTCACAGCAACGCGTTCTTCCTTCTTCGGTCCGACGCGGACGTCAACAGACAATCTTGCTGACTGGCCAACGTCAGAGATTATGAAGGCGCGGCTATATAACAGTAATATCAGTGGCTTTCAGGATAATGTCGCCGGTTCTATTTCGGTGACGTTCGTTCGCTCTCAGCAGACCACCACGTTGAACTTTCTTTCGCAAGGCCGATGAGTCGTTCTTCCTCACCTTCGCAGTCGTAAGCTCAAGCTTTCCCGTTAAACTGTTTATAAAACTTGGGTTCCGGTCCGAAAGATCGATCAAATATCAATTACGCGCTACGACGGTGAATAGTTAAAAGGGAATCGCCATGCTTCCGCAACGCTGCCAGAAATGAAAGAGGGGCCTATGCATAGAGCGGTGTACTTACGGCGCGCACGTCTTTACGAGCGGGGAAGGACCTCGGTTGTGGTTAAACGTCAGGAGAAGCTCGCGGTTAAAAAACGCGCGACGTCTGGCAAAGCTTCCGCTGACTCGAGGGTCACTTCCGAGGGAAAACAAAAGAAAAGAAAAGTTCATCGCTAAATCAGCTGTCGCGTCAGCGGCTCGTTCTGTGCGTCTCATTAAGAACACTCGCGAAGCAACAGTCAGCCCAGGGATCGACGTGAAGGATGTGACATTTGGAAATCACTCAGTCGCCCACCCGCACGCATCTGCTGCAGGAATACCAAATGAGGCAGCTCGTGCGGAAATGTCGTCCGAGTTCGCCTAAAACACGTCCGTATTCAAGAAGGCATGGAATTCTGGGGACGGTCGAATGGCTGCTCGCACTTTTCCGTCGAAATTTCTGCGGAGGATTGTGTACTGCATGCTTTTAATATAGATAAACTCTCGACTTGTGGAGTGCTGTCTTACTGACTATACCAAAAACAACTTACTGAATTTCAACCGCATCGATCTAAAGCGTATGCTGATAACGACATTATTTTTTTTATCTGCGAGTATTCGTGAGGAACACTGGATGCATAAGCCAAAGAGAAATTTTTTTACGGGCTGCTTGACAACAGCGCCTTCAACAAACGACTGTGGTACTCCAGTAGCGTAGTAGCATATATAACTTGACGTTTGCGAATACCTGGGGCTACGCAGAGGTGGGCATTGACGCTGGGCCAATGCTAAAATCTGTGTAGCCTCGGGTATTAGCAAACGTCAAGCTCTTCCCCGTGACTGTCACGGCATTGACAAATACGCGTTATACAACGTGTGCTTGCAAGGTTCCTTCGCCAAACGCGCTGCCGAGGTACACCCTGGGCATGCCGGAGTGCACTGAACACAGGCGTGCGCAGGGCTCCCCATCAGGGGGGGGGGGGGGCAAAGGTTCATCGCAACGCCTCCTCCCCCACCCTACTGAGTCAATGTACGGGGCAGATTTTGCGCCCCCCCCCCCCTGTGCGCACGTCTATGGCACTGAAAACGATACCTCTGGATGGGCGACCAAATCAACCTATAACGCTGCAACCCACACGATAGAGAGGAATCCCTGTAGTTATAGAATGTGTGGGGAAGCTTGGCACATGCGTGGAGTCAAGGTTCCAGAAGTGTGCCACCGTCACGCTCACCGGCATCCGCCGGCGCCTGTAACACGCGGCTGGCGCGAGCAGTGGATCGGTGCCGGAAAAGAATAGAAGTCGGTACCTGGGTCCGAAAAGTAAAGCTTGATGTTTAGCATGCATGAATGGCCCTGTGTCGTCTCTTTCTGGCAGCCTTAGCTGGCTCCCGGCTCTGCAGCAGCAACCCTGAAGAGTGAACCCACGAACGGTTCGTTATGCCGGGGTGGACTTCATTCATTCATTCATTCATTCATTCATTCATTCATTCATTCATTCATTCATTCATTCATTCATTCATTCGTGCATTGTTCCCTTCCACTTCCATGCTCCATCGTGCTACTGGCCAAGCGCACAACGAATAAATAAATATCGCATAAGCATTCCAGGAGTCACTGTACTGTAATTTCTGCAATCCAGGGCCCTGTCGGTGAACCTGTACATACATTTTTGGACATGACATTTCAGGACGAATTGTTATCTCTGGATAGTTGAATATTCACCAGTTAATAGTCGCACGTGCGCCGAGTGAGACTTTCTGTTAGGTTTCCAGACCACCATGCCAAGCGCCTTTGCGAATTGTCCGAAAAGTTTGATAAAAATAAAGAACGCCAGGCCTGCGTGGAACACGCATCACAGCCACAGCGAAAGCTGGAAGAGCGGCCTTTCTAGTGCCCGTTGTAAACTCTCTTGGGGCAACTACTACAAGTACACTTGCAAGGTACCCACTGCGTTATAAATCACCATAGTTTTTTCGAAGCAGGGAAGCGCCCACTATGCCATTATTCGTCATTCTGCGAGCGAGGTAACCGCTGCACATCTGCAAGCCATTATGTGCACTTTGTTGATGCTGTGGCTGATGACGTGAAGAGTTATGGCTGAGCCGTTTGCGATGGGTTGAAAGCTTTAAACGACCAACTCGTTACGCAATTCAAATTGTGTGACGCCTAGTTGTTAATTTACTCTTTTACCATGCTATACTGCATATGTTAACGTGATTCCTTGCCCGACATGACGCCTGCATAGGGTCTTTTTGGGAAGGAGTTTCAAGCAACGGCGTGGCTCTGTGGTAGAACACTCGACTGCCACGCAGGGGGCCTGGGTTCAAACTTGTTTTCTATTTCCCGCGACAGCGGCTACGGACACAGGCGGCGGCGATGACAACGGCGGCGGACAACTACGCCACCAAAATCGGCTGTTATTGTGACCTCATAAAAGTTTTCGCTGTAAAAAAATGTAAAAGGGACGGGATGGGTTAAGCTAAGGGTTGTGTATGATAGAGTGGACATTACGGTATGTCACAAAATTAAAATTATAAAAGTAAGAAAAAGCTATTGTTAGTGAAGGTTAGTATTAACAGCAGTTAGTATAAACGCTTCGGCAAACTGGTACGAAACTGATGGCTGCGGTCCAAGTGTACAGTTATACTTAAGACAAAAGCCTTACATGCCTACCTAACACGAAAGTAAGGTATGCCCACCACCATATGACCACCATATGTTCACCTACACCCTTAGAAAAAGAAAGAGTCATTTGACTCCTTGCGGGCAGTCCTGACTTGACACGTATATGACTCTCTTTAAAGAAGGACGTCAACTCTCTCTGGATATCATTGTGCTCTCTTCGGAGAGTCGTGTAACCCACAAGAGAGTTCACGTGCCTCATTAAAGAGAGTCATATACGTTGCAAGTCAGGACTCTCCGAAAGGAATCACGCATACTCTTTTTTTTTTCTTAGAGTGTAACATGAAAGTTAGGTGGGCATGCGAGATAAAGAAGTAGGCGGGGATGACGTGGTCGCGGCAAGCACAGGACCGGAGTGACTGGAGAAACATGAGAGAGAACTTTACCCTGCCGTGGGCGTAGTCATGTTGATTATGAATGTGATAACACTTCGATTAGGCGTACGAACACGCACGTACGAATCAGAAAGTAATTATCAATTCCCAATGGGTGAGGCACTGCGTTAACCGGCACTGCGTGATGGTAGGAATCATCACCGACTACGGCGGATGAACTTCCATGGGGACGAATCGCGAGAATGACCGCGTACTTAAATGTACGCGCACGTTCGAGTAGGCCAGTTGGTCGAAATTAATCCGGAGTCCCCTACTACGGCGGATCTCCCAATCACATCTTGGCGTGGGCACCTACGCTATGCAGCCACCTTTAGGTGGCCCTGCTGCAACATTTTCCTTTCACGCACCCAACTCGTGACGTAGCACCTCAGGCGTCACGCGGAAGGAAGGTACGGAATAGCATATGCACGCTCGTGACATTCGAGTAAACAAATCTATAGCACGATTCCAGCTTTGCTTCCAGACAAAAAGCAACAAAAAGGTGAAACTTGCTACCGAAGAAGCAAGAAAGGTTAAGCGCGGAGCTCTTTAGAACAGTCGAGAACATGCAGTCACGTGATGAAATAAAAGCCGTGTTCATTCAGTCTTGTTGTAGCACTAATTCCTGTACGTATACGTGAAACCGTATCGACTCGCCTTCGCCGTTACACCCCAGAGTTGGTGATTCATCAAGCCAGACCAAGTTGGCGATCGAGTGTGTCTCCTGTTGTCGCGACGCACGCAAACATCTCGAAAACGTTGACTTAACGTTATGGTTCGGCAGAGTAAAGGGGAAAGGGTTGTTACTGAGAATATAAAGAGATAGAAAGGAAGAGAGAAAGTATGGCGAAATCCGAAGAGAGTGGCCTCACCACAATCTATATTGACTAGTGTTTCAGAACGCATGAGCTCAACGCTATTTTGAATTGAAATGGGAAACAGACGAGAGCACGTCCTTGAGTGAAAAAGGTTACAGAATGGCTGTTTTCTTAAGCTACATTCGGAGATTAAAATGCAGAAGTCATTGTCGTACATTGATGCCCGTACTGCAGACTCGCAAGTACATCCCCGTCTCGTCGCTGCCAAGTTCGTTTGATCTATGCGCCGGGCCATTCGGGCTTTGCCGGGAATGAAGCCGCTCACGACGCTGCCTGAGAAATCATGCACCTGTCCTCGGAGTAGCTATACCTTCACGACGACCCGTAGTTTAGAAGGCTGAAGACGAGGCACTCGAGTACTGGCGCGGCCACGCCAAAGACAGTATTGTTACGTGTATGGCGAAGTCAGCATGCATTACCGTATGGCAAGACTGAATCACCCACCCCCTGACAAGTCACTAAGTAAGCGCCAGTCGACAACATGGCGATTATTACAGACACTATTACAAATGCTTCCTTTTTCTCTCCATCTTCCCGTCTTCGATGTGACTCGCTTTAACAAGGGAGTTAGAAGGCATTACAAGCACCTTAATGCAAAATCGCGTCATATTCTTTCCCTGTACTTATTTACAAATTTCTCAAATAGGGCTGTCCAAGTTTTACGAGCAGTAGCTATAATAAATATGCGCTGCAAGCTGCGCGAAAAACGCCTGTACAGGCCGGCAGCTTTATACCATTTAGCGGTTTCAATTTTCAGAAAAAAAATCAACGCACGTGCAATTAGCACAGACTTCTTAATTAGCGCGTTTAGACTCACGATTATGGTATGTCCGAAAGGTTCAAACAATTGCCTTGCAGAACTACTTTGCAGCATTCGTCAACAAATTTGACATTAGTCAGCTAATTTTGCAGACAACGGCGTGGATTTTGACGTAGCGTCATGATGATTAGACTGCAGCGCGCTCGAGAGGACGGGGAAATGTCAATCGCTGATTCTTTTCGGTCACCGATAATAAAAGAAGCAGCTCTTGTCGGCCTCGCCCACGCAGTTCGTAAACGTTGAGTCATGCCCAAATACTACACGTCACAACGAGGAACTGGAGCCGTGCCGAAATACACTCTTCCGAATGCGAAAGTGGCGGATGCGGTGTCAAATTGGATGACGAATACTTCAGAGCACGCACGAGCGCAAACATGGTGAAATTGTCTTCAAACACGATTGGCCCCTTAACGTTTCACATATAAACGAACACTCACATAAACACCTTGCGGGATTCCGAGAACTGGTTTGTCATAAGCATAAATGATAAAAAGTAGTAAAAGTTAATTGGAACGTTTTTAATTAGTATTTCATGACTAATCGTTTCCGAGAACTGCGTCCGCAAATGTCAAGTACATTACACGTGCTATCAGACTTCGCGTGCATGTCGCTTAGCGTCATAAAAAAATTATTCACAGATGATTACGATATCGCCTAATGCGAATTATGAGTGCAGCTTCGTGTTGGGGCAAAGCCAACTGTGTTTTAAGTTTTGGCTATCCGCAGTTGTAGCAATGTAACATTCGTTCCATATTGCCGCAGGAACTGCCAGCTCTCGAGTGCTACGCACACCACTCTGTGCACTGCGGGCGTCTCAAACTAAGCGAAACGCCAAGAGCACTCGAGTACTACGCGAACCACTCTGTGCATTGCAGGCGTCGCGAACCAAGCGAACGCCGACAGCCCCATTTCGACAAGCGAAGTCGGCCGCAGTGCACGTGCCAGCTTTGCATGCGCACGAGCTCCGCCCGAGGGGCCAGCGCGCGTGACGAGGGCGAAAGCGAGGTTATAAAGGCCAGTGGCTCGTGATATCGATAGACTCCGCATTCACTCTCTTCTGTACTCGTTCTCTCTATCGGTTACGCCAACGGCGACGCCGCTCAACGCAGGAACTGGAATAGCCTGGCGTGCATTTGCTATTTCAAGGACTTTAATTGCTTTAATATCAAGCACCAATGGACAGCGGAGCTGAGGGAAAGCCTCAGCGTCGAAACCCGTTCCTTGCCGCGACACCCCGTTGGTTTACTATGTACGCTTTACTTCTCCCTTCTTCCTGCCCCTCACCCTCGCTTCCCTTTTTCGTTCACCTAAACGTCAGATGGCGTCATATGGCGCATGTCATTGGCGTAGCCAGGGAGAGGGGGGGGGGGGGGAGGATTCTCAAGCTACATTTCCACAACATTTTAACAGCGAAGCTGTTCCTTGTCAAGGCTTTCATGTCAGCGTAGAACTGATCACGTGGCCATTGGCCTTGCAGTGTGGCCAGAGTCAGGCTCGCTAGGAAGGGGAGGGCTGTGCCGTGCTGCGAGAGGCGATGGCGTGCTGCGAGGGGGGGGGGGGGGGGGCGGGAGGTGATTCTTAAAAGGAAGAAGGAAATGAAAATGGAAATTGGGTGTGGAGTGCACGATAACCGTCTCTTGCGAGAGCGTGCTGCGAGATGCGAAGGCAAGGGCGAGGACGGAGGATGTCGAGGGGTGAACCTTCGAGAAACGCTCCAAGATGGGGTGACGGCGAGGCGCAGTGTAGTGTAAAATAGCGTGTCAGTGCCAGTGTTCAGGAGTCTGCGCTTTGAGATTGGCGAACATTTCTCGTTCTCCCGATGAAGAAGCCGCCCTACGGTAGCGTCAGCGAGAGCTGACGCAAGAACGGGCATGTCGTCGCCGAGCCAACCGCGATGTTCGCGCAAGGGAGGCCAGAGCTAAGCGCCAGCGAAGGAAAGACTTGAAAAACATAGAAGTACGATACAGCCTGATGAATGACGGGCACAAGCTTCGCTGTTTCGACAGTGTTCGCGAAATGGAGCTGGCTGGATTTATTTTTTCAATTTGGCATGTGTACATATACACACAAACCAGTGCTGGGCAGTATCGAAGATACATGTATCTCAGATACTTAGATACTCTTTGGGTATCTTGTATCTGTATCGCGATACGTCTCGCGAGACGTGCATCAGTATCTGTATTTCCCATACATTGAAGAATGTATCGTGTATCTTAAGATACAAGATACTGCGATCGAAGGAAAGAAGTGTTAATTTCAAGGGCTCGTTTTCTTTGTTATACACAATACTAATGGGAACTAACAGACAATAACGCCAAGGAAAGTATAGGAGATGTTTTTAGTAATAAATGTAAGGTAATTGGGAAGAAAGAAAAGTGGACGAAAAGATAGCTTGCCGCGGGCAGGGACCGAACCTGCGACCTTCGAATAACGCGTCCGATGCTCTACCGTTATTCGAAGGTCGCAGGTTCGGTCCCTGCCCGCGGCAAGCTATCTTTTCGTCCACTTTTCTTTCTTCACAATTACCTTACATTTATTACTAAAAACATCCCCTATACTTTCCTTGGCGTTATTGTCTGTTAGTTCCCATTAAGATACTGCGATCGCAACACCGCGGGGCGAAACGATAAACGCTGGTTGAACTCCGCTTCTCAAGCTGATACTGCTCCCACTAAGCCACCAGATTAAAACTAAAGACAATGACATTATTTTATCTTTCCACCAGAGTTTTCCAGCGAGGGCAAGTGATGAGCTTTGAGCGTCCTTATTGAGGGAGCGGAGTCACGTGGTGGTGCTAGCGTCGCCCCAGGCGACATTTTGTTTTCACGGCTTCTTTTTTTTTTCTTTTTAGTTGTGTCGTTGCTATGGCACTTGGCTCTTAGCTACTATACTGTGCCGCGTACTCTAATGCGTGCGGTGTCTTTTGCACAAATTCTGATGCCGTTGTAGTGTTGTTATCGAAGTTTCTCTTGCGTTGTGCGTCGTTACGAAGTCTGAAGAATGCAAGAAAAGGGGTTGCTTTGCGTCTCGTGACTTTCACACATCGGCGATTTGAAGGACTTCGTTGATGCAGATTTGACTTACATGCTTTGAGATTGACTTATATGCAAATAAGATTCTAACAGCTTCAGTACCACCGATTCCGATGCTGGATTTAACAGAACAAGCATTCACTTAGCAGAAGCTATCTTGGCGTACGTCTCCATTTTTTTTTTTTATTCAATGAGTTTACAAAATCATTATTGGATTGTTAGTGCAAGTTCTTTCTAAGCTGTCCTTTTCCATCCCATGCATTACCTATGTCTCTGTATTGCTTTTACGGCTCTGCTTACGGCAATATGTCTTTAACATGCTGGCAACGTAAGCTCTCTACTTTATTCTTACTTTTTGCTATCTGCATTATTTCTCCTACTGTTTACAGACTTATATTCTACTTAAGTTTACTGTTATGTCAAGGCGACGTTGAGATCAAATATATGATAATCTGCGCGTGCTTGGAGTATACAGTAACAAAAGTTCTGATTACTGCTTAGTAAAATAGCGAAATTGAGATTTCATGATAATAACATATATTATTAGGAGCCATCTCAAAGATGTTAGCAAAGGAATTGGAGAAACATTGTTATACGAAGTGCTCCGTTTTTCTAACGAGCGTCTCAACGAGTCGGTTTACGCTATTTTACATAGGCACTTAATTTTCTGTGGTCTTACCTTAAATGCCTAATTGTCATGGCTATTAGGGGTTACCCGCCGCAGTGGTCTAGGAGTTGTGGTGCATGACTGCCAACCCGTAGGTCGCGGCGGCCGCAATTCGATGACCGTGTGCTTATATTTGAGTTTTATAACACCACGTGGTCGAAATTTCCGAAGCCCTCCCCTATGGCGCCTATCATCACATCGTGGTTCTGTGGGACATTAAACTCAACAATTAATTTTAGCTCTCGGGAGTGCCGCCTGTATCGTGTTCCTATACTAATTCGCTGTGTTTGATACAGAACCGCTTTTCTATTTTACTTAGTTATATTTGATTTTCTTTCTTAGTCTACTCTAAATATTTTTACTGTTACTAATCACGAGGTAATTGGAGCTTAAGCGGCAATATAGTGTGAATAGCAGCGGTGTCCTGCGGCACTTCATCCAACTATAGAACACGTCTGATACGTTTTCTGGGCCGCAGATGTTTTCTCATAAAAGAAAAATTGTTAGAGGATCGCGCCTTACTGAGTACGTTGCTAACGAACGCTATACGCCAGCAGATAAGTAGAAGATAAGTGTAATTACAGTTTTATGTCTTCTACGTAAACAAGATGCGTCGCAAACAATGTCGCTACCAGCATTATCGCTGATGTACACTTGTCCGGTGATCGGGTATTGCGAAAACCGTGATATGTTTAGGGGCAAGATAGAACTTAACAACGGTATTTGCACCATTGTGCGGAGGCTTCTTATTGAAGTTGTTGAGATTAGATGGCAGCCCGCTAGCTGGTCGACAAGCAGAGCATCGACTCTACCCAATTACCAAAGCGGCAAGCAAAAACCTTTATCAGTGAAGTGTATAAAGAGCTGTCACCGTAAGCAGCTAAAGCAACCCCATTAAGTTGTTTCGGAACAAAAGTAATATACCTTCAGCAAGAAATACAAAACTTTAAAGATACTAGCAGACACTTCATACAAATGAAACAAAATTGGTCGCAGTTAATAAACTTTCAAGCGAACATTTTCCTGCATCGGCGTTTAGTGCTACATTACCGTATATACGGATATATCATAACAAATTTCCGAATGTATCGAAGTATCTTAAGATACAATTGGAATGTATCGTATCGGATACAATCGGCGTTGTGGTATCTTGTACCTGTATCTCAAATACTTCTTGCTTGAGTATCTTGTATCGTATCGCGATATAATTTCAAAGTATCTTTGCCCAGCCCTGACACAAACGCATACAAACAGGCACGCACGAACACATATATAGGGTGGTTGAGCCTCTCCCCCCCCCCCCTCCTCCGAAAAAATTTTCCGGCTACGCCCCTGGCGCATGTACGTGACTTGCTTTTTTTTTAATTCCAGTATATAAGAATGTCACCGCTAGCGCACAAATATTTCACGAGATTGCACTTAACATTACACGTGATTGGATTTTGCATGCTGTTCTATATACATTGTCCGCTGTGTGCGACTAGAGAGTATCAAGAACACTCGAGTAGGGCTGTTGTAAACTTCTTGAATAGTACTCAACTCCACGTCCTTCGCCCTGATTTCAGGTTACCTCAAGTTAACCTCTCTGCCTTCTAGTGTGCTCTATCTCCATATATATATCAGAGGACGACAAACTTGCGAAACTATGCTGCACTTGGACCATCGTTTTCCGAGTCGGACGTTCTACGCACCGAAACGAGTATATTTACGGCTGAGGTATATGCTGCACTCTCGGCGATTAAACATAGAACAAACGAAGGTACAGAAAGCTGTTATATTTGCTGATTCTTTAAGAGTTGTAAAATCACTATTGCGCCTTTTTAAGAGCAAAAGTCCTGTCTTGAATGAGCTTTATTCACTCTTGTGTTCGGTGTATCTGTCTAAGCAGCATGTAACAATATGTTCGGTACGTACCAGGCCATAGAGGCATCAAGGGAAACATGGCTGCAGACCAAACCGCCGCATCGACAGCAACAAAAACTAGAAATCCTTCGGTATATATTTGTACCAGCCTTAGACTTGAAACGTTTCCCTCGCAAGAAACTTAGGGGCTACTGGCAACGCGTATAGGACCGTGAGACGCTTAATAAGCTCCCCATCATAAAGGCACAGCTTAAAAACTTGCTGTCATTAAGCAAAGTTCGACGTACTGAGGTTATTTTCTGTCGCCTTAGAATAGGTCATAAGTACGGCACACACTCTTTCCTATTGACCTTCAACGAAGCTCCTCTTTGTGGTAAATGTGCCGAGCCTCTGACGGTACTCCATGTGCCTTGTGGAATGCCGTGAACTGGATGCCCTAAAAAGAAAACACTTCCCTATGGTTCACAGACAACACATTCCCCTTCATCCACAAATGTTTCATGGCATAGACCCCTTATTCAACGGAAAGCAAGTATTAGAGTTTGTACGTGACTCTGGAACGTTGCAAATTATCCAACCGTCTGATCCGTAGCACAGCCTCTTTCTAGAGACTGGTGCTGCGATATAAAACATGTATAGCAGGTGTCTCCTGACCCTTATATCCAAGGGTGCCTGAGACAGGCTGCTGCTTATTGTCTCATTGTCGTACCTTTTGTATGTTTTATTCCCTTTCACTTCATAGCACTCGCCAGTCATTACCATGATTTTAATGTATATACACTACGTGCTTTTAGCAAAAATTGTAAGGCCACTGTACAGCCATTCTACACCTATATACCACCAGCAATTGATCGTGCGATTAACAGCTCATTATCTCTTGTATGGCGCTCCTTGGCCATCTCTGGCCCTTGCGCCACAAACACCGATTAATCAGTCAAACGTGCGAAACAAGTTTTGCTAACGTTACGGCAGGGGGGCCTGCCTTCGTCAGAGAGCTGACGAAAGCAGAGTGAATACTCTCTGACCAGTGGCGTAGGCCGAAATTTTTTTCGGGGCGGGGGGCACCTCCTTGATCTGACATAGGGTCCGGGCAGATAAGTGGGGTCGAGTGTCATTTTGTGATCTGTATTTCATGGGGAAAACTTTTTCTGGGAGGGTGGGGGGGGGGGGGGAGGAGTCGCGGTTCTTTTAAAAGATAAAGCATTCACTTATCGACAACACGTATATAACAGTGCATGCACACATCTGCACTTTCTTTCAAATCGCGCGGTTACGTTCTTAACGATGAAAGAAGCAAATTCTTAGCGAAACAATAAATTTCGTATATATTTTTTTCTGCCTCTGTATTTTATTACGCTACACAATTCAGGTGCTTTCGTTTTATGTCATCATCAGACAGTAAGAAGAACAGCTGCGATACAAGCTGGACGCTTTTTTTCCAGTCCTGTCATCATTCGGTAGGGATCCTTTAAGAAATAAGAAATATGTTCAGTCCCAAAGATGTCAGCTTTGCACTGTGAAGCAATCTACGTACGTACGAAATGAATTCAGATACAATTCAACAATGAATACTGCAAGTCGATATCAATGAGCACATTTTTAAGAAGGAGAAGCTTCGTGTGTGAGCCCCTGAAGAAGTGCGCCACTCTATACAGTGTTGCCGTCGGCGCAGCCTCTCACCAACTCTGAAAGTATCACGGGTCACTCACGTGGCTGGCGGATACTCGGGACAAAAGCATGTGCGCACGTGCGGGACAGCGTGTGTAGCCTTTCTTTCTAAACGGCTTTGTTTTCGGCTCTATTCGAAACGTCGCCAGGCACGAACGACTGGCTATTGTATGTCGCCGACGACGAGAGAATTATAATGCTAATTTGCCGCTCAAAAGCGTCCTTGGCTGTGGAGCCGAGGACACCTGCCCCACGTGCGGCACAGGCTGTCGCAGTGTTCCAATGCCAATTTGCTGTTACCAGTGCGGTGGCAGCTTTCTTCAAATGCCAGCAAATGAAAAAACAAAGAAGAGATTAGCTACGCCCCGAGTGTAGAACAGTGAGAAAAAAATGGCGAGAGAATTTTAAATGCGTGCAGTGTTTCTTTACCTCCCATCCGTTGGGTCTGACAAATTGATCGACCGACCAACGGGTTAACGAACCTAGAGTGACCTCACACCATTAACAAACACGTGCGCAAGTGACTTCAGCATAGTGCGCATGCACACCGGATAAAGATGAAAGCTCACATGGTCCCTTGTGTATTCGCCTAAGACGACTTGAAGGCGAAAGCCACCTTCTTTTTCTTCTCATTCTATCGCAGTGATCCCCCCTCCCTGGAATGCTTTTTGCACCTAGCGTGGTTTTGCAATGCCTCCGGGATCGGAGGCATTGCAAGTTCTTTGCACCCCACGTGCCTCCGGGATCAGCCCGCCGACGACCAATCGCCGGTCGTTTAAAGCTTCCAACTCATTACAAAGGGCTCAGTCACAATTCTTCATCATCATCAGCCGTCGCATCAACAAAGTGCGCATAATGCCTTAGAGATGGCACCTCGCTTCTCCGCAGAATGACGAATAATGGCGTAGTGGGTGCTTCCCAACTTCGCAAAAATTATGACTTGTGCCGTAGTGGGTACGTTGCCAGTGTACTTGTATTAGTATCACCAACAAAGTTTACAACGCGATCTATAAATGCCGCTCTTCCAGCTTTCGCTGTGACTGTGCTGCGCTTTCCGCGCAGGCCTGGCGTATTTCTTTTTTTTTTTTTAAGTTCAAGCAGTTGAAGCTTGGAGCATCGATCATCATCGATCATAAAAAGTGAACGTAGAAGGTTTAATGACGGCTGAGGGGTTTTACTTTGTAAACCCTTTATTTAATCGCTGACGTGACGAAATCACGAACATCATTGTCGACGACCTACGGAGGATTCTCAAACGCGTCTACGATGTCCCAGTATAATACCCATAATTGTAAAATCAACGAGATGCGAATGAGAAAATGCGGTACACATATCGGAGAGTCCAGTTCAAGTACCACAGCAAATTTTTTTTGCAATACACCACGCGTTATTCTTCTAATGCATTCAGCTACACATGCTGAGGCACAGGAAAGAAAGCGTCACTGCTAAACTAAAACGTATTATGCGCATTTATTATATACACCTTCTTCATCAGTATATTATCATCATCACAATGCGTTCAATTATGGATCGTCATCGTTGTAGTGTGTCATCATCATCATCATTGTGGGTTCACCCTATCCCGTCGCTGCCGGTTCCTCGGGACAAATAAACGTCTTCCCAACCAAGACTCCTCATACGACCTCATATTACGCACAGTATCTAAAATGAGGTCTTAAAGAAGCGCTTCATTGACGGCGCAGGAACAAAGCTTCAAACTCTTCCTGCAGAACAATGCGCATTCTTTTGTGGCCTACTCGTGATTTTTCACCATTAGCTGTGTCAGTGTTTACCCTTCAGCAGGCGGCATTCTTTCATAATCGCCAGTTGTATGACACACACAATTACTAGAAATTTGTAAGCACGTGCCTTTATCATTACTGAGTGAGCTTCTTTCGCTTTTCTATTGCACGATGCTGACTTTTTTCTGTTCCCCTGCAAGCGTTCTGTGAACGTAGGTCCCATCATGCTTGTCAAGTACCCGCAGAGTTGTCAGTGGTGGCTCGCTCGCTGCAGATATGGTAGTGCCACACGCAAAAAATTTAGCATATTGATAGCCCTTGTTTGCGGAAGACCAAGAATTATCGAGCATCATATAATGACAGTATATGTCGATACGAGAATAGAAATATAAAAGTTCGTAGGCAAGAAGTGAGTTCTTACTTTTCCTTTTCATGTCATTTCCACAACTTCTACTAGAGAATAATTCGAAAAACTAATTTACAACTATCGTGGCGCGTAATTCTACGTGCACTAAGAAATAAGTTATTGAAAAATCAATAAATTGTTTATCAGTCATTAATCACCAGCGATTCGGCTTTCCCAAGAAACGCAGTCCTTAAATTTCACATCTACCAGTTTGAAATCTGTTCTGGCTGTATCAGTAGAGCGAGAAGAAATCGGGCACAAACATGCTCAACGATCGTCCAATCGCGTGCGTCCCTTCCCAGAGGCGGCCGCGTACTCTTCGAAGGAAGTGCCGTCTATGAACCTCGACATCATGTCCAACGCCGCTTCCGGTTGGTCGTACGGCACGAAATGTCCCGCGTCCCTGACCATCACTTGGAGCAGGTTGCCGGCTCTCTTGACGTATCCGGCGACGCCAGAGCCACGCGTCGGCAGCCTCCACACCTTGCGTCGGGCCGCGTCGAAGGACTCGGTTCCCGACCACTGCAGGCCGCTGAGGAAGTCGACCGCGAGCGTGTGCGGCACGACCGCATCCAGCTGGCCGCTGTAGACGAGCACCTTGTAGTCCCTCTCGAGAAGCGAGAGGAACGACGGCTTTACGGACCGCATCACGTCGGCCAGGAGATTCGACGCCGCTTCGCGGCCGCTGTTGAAAGCCACATTGCCGACGTGCACGGCTCTCCGGAAGTCGTGCGTTCTCACGAAAGACCTGCGCCCAGTGGAAGCAGTCAATGTTGGGAAAGGAAAGGTGGTGATGTGTTCGGCAGCTCATAAGCTAGAAAGCACGGCTCGGCGCCACAGGAAAATGAGTTGGGGAATAAGCTTAATTGCCCTTTTTAACACGAAAGTGTTTTATGCCGGGGTCCACCAAGGCTTCAGTGACGTATTTCCGTCACAGAAATGACGTCGAAAAAATTTACATGATCAGATGGCAAAGAAAAAAAGTTCCGTCAACGGGCGTCGAACCCACGACCGCTGGGTCCGCAACAACACATGCCGGGCACGCTATCAACTGGGCCACGGTCACTTTTTTTTTTCTTTATTGACTGCGCCACGGTCACAGACTCTAGCGGCTTTACAAACGCGCCTTTTATATCTACCACTCTCCAGGTCGGCGGGGTTGTGTTGCCCTCTGGGAGCGGTAAATAAAATAATTCGTCATTACTGTAGCCTCCGCGAATAGCACCTGCAACGCGTTACACGTCCGTTCCATTCGGCGCGTTTTCACTAGAAGTTCAATATTGCCAATGCCTTAACACACCGCGAGGCGGCGACCTTAGCGCAAGCGTCGTAAAAGCGTCGGCCTCGCTCATAGCATCTTTATTTATTTATTTATTTACACATACTGCAGCGCTAAGTGCGCTATGGCAGGAGTGGGTATACAAAGATACGCGGAATTTTAACAAACATCAATGAAAATTATGTAAACAGGCAAACTAATACAGATGTGTGATTATACAAGGTCAAAAGTGCACAAACATGTGATGAACATGATTGAAAATAGATTAAAGAAACAATGCTACTCAAGAGATCACACCAACAGCAAATAGACGAGGGTATATTACAGACGCATGTCATGGATGTCGGCTACAAAATTGGGCGATGGGCGTGAACGAATACAACCAGGTAATGAATTCCAGTCTTCAATAGAACGGGGAAAAAAACTGAACTTGAACATGTTAGTTCGAGCAAAGTAAGGCGTTAAGTTTAAGCTGTGATAGCTTCTTGTCGTTGACTGAGGTGCAAAGTTTATGTAGTCCTTTTCATTTGATAGTTTAACTGAAGACGTCACGATGCTATGCAAGAATTTTAATGACTCTATACGGCGACGCGAAGAGAGCGAAGTTAAGTTCAGTGAAGAAAGAGTAGAGGGTGAAAAGTCACGGTCATAGCGATGACATATGAATCTTACCGCTTTTTTCTGAATTGCTTCTATCCTATTAATCTCGCACTGCTTGTACGGGTTCCAAACGACAGATGCATAGTCTAGTATTGGACGAATGAGTGATTTAAATAAGAGAAGCTTAGTTTCCTTCGGGGATTTAGATAGAGTGCGACGTAGATAGCCTAGTTTTTTTAATGCTTTGTTACATACATAGTCAATGTGCTTGGACCATGTCATATTATGAGTAAAAATGACCCCTAGATACTTATACTCGAAAACCCTATTTACTGCACGGTTATCGAAAGAGTAATCAAAAGCAGACGGAGATTTATTGCAAAAGGACATAAATACGGTTTTTTTAAAGTTAATGTTCATTTGCCAGGTCCTGCACCAATTACAAAAACTAGCAAAAGACTCCTGCAAGCGGCAATGGTCAGCGTGTGTTTTAATGACCTCGTATAAGACGCAATCATCGGCATAAAAACGAATGGAAGAGGAGGTGCAAACAGGCAAATCATTTAAGTAAAGTAAGAAAAGCAGAGGCCCAAGAACAGACCCTTGGGGCACTCCAGACGTTACATCAATGGCAGTAGAGTTGGATGACCTGTAAGAAACGAACTGAGAGCGGGAAGACAAAAAGCTAGATATCCAGCTAACCAAATGAGGATTGTTTAGTATGACATCGAGTTTAGCAAGGAGTTTAGAATGCAGTACTGTATCGAAAGCCTTTGAGAAGTCAATAAATATAGCGTCAACCTGGTTGCCAAGATCAAGGTTCAGAAAAATATCATGCGTGAATTCGACTAATTGTGTTGTGGTACTGAAACCACGCCTAAACCCATGCTGCCTGTTAGATAGTAGTTGGTGCGATTCCAAGAAGAGCATAATATGTTTATGAATGATATGTTCTAACATCTTGCATGATTGAGAAGTCAATGATATCGGTCTATAATTCAATAGGGACTGCTTATCGCCAGATTTGTAAAGAGGGAGTACCTTTGCTATCTTCCATGAGGATGGAACAGTGCCAGAAGATAAAGACTTATTGAATATGACCGTCAGATATCTGGATGACCATAGGGAGTAGCGAACTAAGAATGCATTGTGTATCCCGTCAGGGCCAGTGCATTTTTTTACATCTAATTTTAAGATAAGGTTCAGAATGCCCTCACTCGTTGTCTCAATATCACTGATTGGCTCAGAACGAGCTATGCCTGTCAGAGAAGGAATGGAGTTGTTGTCAGAAACGAACACAGACTGGAAATAGTTATTAAAAGCATTCGATATTGCTTGCGGGTCACTAATAACGTCATTATCAATTCTGAAAGAAGAAGGTGAGGCATCATGAGGCAAAATCGAACACCAAAATTTGCGTGGGTTCGTGCTTAACATACCCGGCAACTGAACGCGAAAAAAGAAATCTTTCGCCGTTTTTATCTTGGAGTTAAGTTCACTTTTCGCCCTCTGAAATCTGTCTAGGTTAACGGGATCGTTAGTTCTTCTGGACCGCCTAAGTCGACGGACACGGCGAGATAAATGCAAAATGTCACGATTGATCCAAGGAAGATTAATATTGCTTTTCTTTGTCTTAAGTGGCACAAATCTCCGGACACATGACTTAACAAGATCCTCAAAGTAATTAACGAGGTAATTTATATCCTGCCTGTCAGAAAGTGCACAAAACGTATCAAAATGATCAGCTAGAATATCAGTAATGGAATTGTCATCCGCACGAGTGAAATCAGGGAAACTAGTAAATGTATAGGGTGATTTGGATGTGGCACAACAAAGTGATAACAAGACACCTTTATGGTCTGATAATCCGTCAATTACCTCGCAAGAAAAGTTATCAGCTAAATCTGTACTTAGAAAAACTAAGTCTAGAATAGCATTTAACCTAGTCGCACATGAAACAACTTGAGTAAGCCCGAAAGACAAAGAAATATTTATTAATTCATGACAGATAGCAGCATCGCGACCCATTACAGTCAGGGAAGGCCAATCGATGTCAGGAGCATTAAAATCACCCATACAGATCAATTTTGATGAAGCTATATTAACATCGCACATGAAATTGGAAAGAGCATGAAGAACATCAAGGGAGGATCCAGGTGGGCGATATATAACACTAACTACAATACATTGCTTATTTAGATAAATCTTACACCACAGGGATTCAGTCTCCGGAGGTGATGGCAACACCGAGAAGCGGATATCTGAGCGGATAAGCAGAGCGACGCCACCGCCAATGCCATGTGCCCTGTCATTACGTATGGCAATAAAACCGGGCGGAGTAAACTCAGAATCGTAAACGTTGCTATGCAGCCAAGACTCAGTGATGCCAACAACATGAGGGGAATAAGTTGCAACAAGGGACAATAGGTCTGGAAGTTTCTTAACTATGCTACGAGCATTAACGTTTAGAACTACAAGGTGTTCCTGACGGTTATAATGAGGTCAGAGAGTGGATGAAGAGGGATTTGAGGATGTGGGGACAGAAGAACGGGGGCCACGGGGTTGATCTGAGACTTGCACTAGTGTGTTTGAGGCGTCGTCCCAGTTGTAACGAACCTTGTCAATGAACGCGTGATCGTATTTTAACTTCACCACAGAGCCATCGTTGCGAAAAGGAAGTGACGCCTCCCAAATTCTTTTCCGAATATGTCTAATCCGTGAAGAAAAATCTTCTGTAATAAACACGTTTGAGCCCTTGAGTTTAGATGCATTTTTTAGAACAACGGATTTTTCCCCGAAGTTTGAAAGCTTCAGAATAATGGGTCGTGTGTAGCCAGTACGTGATTTACCAAGCCTGTGCACGCGCTCGATTTGAGGGCAGGTAATTTTCAGGCTGTTTGTGAACACAGAAGTAACGCTGCACAACAGCGTGCTAGCGTTTTCATTCGGATCTTCTGAAATACCGTGTATTATCAGGTTATTTCGCCTTGAACGATTTTCTAAGTCATCGTTCTTTAAGACCAATTCGTTAATCTTAGAGGTTAAGCAATTGATTTCAGCACGTAAGTCACTCACAGAATTACGCTCATTAGATTTCGGAGCCTGTTCTAATGCATTAACACGTGATTCTAAATCATCAAAACGGCAGGCAATCGTCTGTTGAAATGATTTGATGTCGGCAATATCATGAGCTAGCTTAGTTTGCCCCTCCAAAAGTTTAGAAAACATTTCAGAGATAGATGGAGAGCCAGTGTCAATAGGAACGGAAGTAGACGGTGCATGAGTAACCTCGTCGAGAGCATTGGAACCAGCTGCATTTCGGGTTACAGGTCTATTACCAGAAGTATTGCCTTTACTGGTATTCACCGACTTATTCAGAGGCCCCGGATTTAGTTCCACATCACCGCTTAGAACGAGACGACTTTTGCAATATAACACGTGGAAGCATAAAAATACAAGTCTACGTGGGCAAGGAAACAGCAGCAGAAAGCGATCATCGGATCGAATGCATTCAGCATTGGGAAGGTAACATACCTGCATGAAAAGCAAGCAACGATTAAGCATCGTGCTGTTGCTGCTGCACCCTAGCCCACTGAAGAGACGATCCTCGGGCAGTGGCTTTATACTTCTTCGGGTGAATGACGTCACGGTCCCGCAGTTGTCGATGAATGGCTGGTCAAGTAGAGGGTGGTCACGATCGTTGACTTGCGGCAACATGAAGGCTGATGCGCCGGCGCCGTCCCATAACGGACTGATATGGCAGTCCCACGGCAAACACTCGGTGACATCCACGTGCCCAGCCAGAAATGACTGGGCAGAGCCATGCGAACCGGTGTCAGAGCTCATGACGTCCCGGAAGTTGTGATCAGCAAGACCAGCGAGGCACTGCATGAAAAGCAAGCAACGATTAAGCATCGTGCTGTTGCTGCTGCACCCTAGCCCACTGAAGAGACGATCCTCGGGCAGTGGCTTTATACTTCTTCGGGTGAATGACGTCACGGTCCCGCAGTTGTCGATGAATGGCTGGTCAAGTAGAGGGTGGTCACGATCGTTGACTTGCGGCAACATGAAGGCTGATGCGCCGGCGCCGTCCCATAACGGACTGATATGGCAGTCCCACGGCAAACACTCGGTGACATCCACGTGCCCAGCCAGAAATGACTGGGCAGAGCCATGCGAACCGGTGTCAGAGCTCATGACGTCCCGGAAGTTGTGATCAGCAAGACCAGCGAGGCACTGCATGAAAAGCAAGCAACGATTAAGCATCGTGCTGTTGCTGCTGCACCCTAGCCCACTGAAGAGACGATCCTCGGGCAGTGGCTTTATACTTCTTCGGGTGAATGACGTCACGGTCCCGCAGTTGTCGATGAATGGCTGGTCAAGTAGAGGGTGGTCACGATCGTTGACTTGCGGCAACATGAAGGCTGATGCGCCGGCGCCGTCCCATAACGGACTGATATGGCAGTCCCACGGCAAACACTCGGTGACATCCACGTGCCCAGCCAGAAATGACTGGGCAGAGCCATGCGAACCGGTGTCAGAGCTCATGACGTCCCGGAAGTTGTGATCAGCAAGACCAGCGAGGCACTGCATGAAAAGCAAGCAACGATTAAGCATCGTGCTGTTGCTGCTGCACCCTAGCCCACTCATCACGCCAATCCACGCATCAAGCCACGCATCACGCCAATCCAAACCAAAAATACCTCTGCGACGCGCGCCTGCCTCACCTGGCTGTAACACCGCGTTCCCCGCTCACGCGCTCGCCCCGAGAAAAATCACGGCCGGGCTACCGGGACGGCACGTCGCGCTTTGCGTTTCCCTCTATTCCAGCCGTGGTGTTCAATCACATTTTAACAGACCGCGGGATGGCGACCAAGTTCTGCGTCCAATATGCGACGCTCTTCTGGCTATCACACCTCGTTCTCTGATTAAGCTTTCACCGTTAACTACTACAGCTACCACAAGGGTTTGTTTAATCATTTAACATGGACGTTAGTCGTCGGGATGGAGATGTACGACCAATCATAAAAGTGGGCACATCCACTTAAACGGTGCTATAGCTGCCAGACATCATTATACATTGTGCAAACTCTCTTATGTCAACGTACAGTAAACATTCAGTTACTTCTGTGAGGGCACGCTTTACTTTGGTGTTATTCCGATTCCTATGACGGAGGGATCAACCATTTTTTTCACCTTTCTAACAAATGTGGCATAGAAAGTTGGCGATTAGAAGACATCAACAGTGCACGAACAAGCAAAGCCACAGATAGATAGATAGATAGATAGATAGATAGATAGATAGATAGATAGATAGATAGATAGATAGATAGATAGATAGATAGATAGATAGATAGATAGATAGATAGATAGATAGATAGATAGATAGATAGATAGATAGATAGATAGATAGATAGATAGATAGATAGATAGATAGATAGATAGATAGATAGATAGATAGATAGATAGATAGATAGATAGATAGATAGATAGATAGATAGATAGATAGATAGATAGATAGATAGATAGATCTTAATTCCTAAAGCACGCCTAGCTATTCCAAAATAGGTACACAGCGTTCTTGCATATCGCACCCATCGACAATCTGTCGATGCGGCTGCGAATCGAAGCCGCGAAATCGTGCAAAGCAGCAGAACATCCAATGCGCCAGCACGGCCGGTGAAACCGTGATCTGAAGCGAACATTTGGATAGAGGGAAGTGGCTTCGTCAGGACACGCGCATTACGTTGGTTCAGCCGTACGAAGTCGCAGGTCCAATTCTCATGCGGCAGTGGCCACGTTACGATGAGGGCACAACGCAAGAACGTTCCAGTGCCGTGTTTTGGGCGCACGTTGAAGAACACCAGATTGACCTAGATTAGTCAAGTGTCATCTATTACAATGTCCTTCGCAACCCACTGGGTAGTTCCAGGACGTTAAATCCCAATATACTATTGTGGTTAGAGCCCGATGACAAGTATTGTGGCCGAAACGTCATCGAACGAGTTGGGACCTTCCATTGTTTGAACTTATCTGACCAGCCCCCTTTCCAGCCCTTTAATACGCGTTGAAAATTATGGTTCATGCGTCGGAAAAGTCAGGAGAACGCGTTTAATTATTCGCACTTTATTCCCGCTCTATATACCCAGAGTGCAAGGAAACCGATGTCTACGTCCTCACACCTGTATAATTACGAGGTGACCCGTAAAACATCAAGTACAGGAAAGTGACGCACGATTGTTCCTATAAGCCCTGCAATCCTTCTGCAAGAATTTGTGTACAAGTCTAATCAAATGTTTATTAATGTTTTTGGCTATTAAAATTTATAAGCTCTCTTCATGTGAGATTGTATAGCACAGCAGCATTTTCTTGAGGCATGGTGTGTCAAGCCACACGTGTTCTGTGGTGCAAAGGCCAAGAAATACGCATATCATTAATTCTTGCCTCTCTCGTGATGATTCCGCAACGTCTCAAATACATCAAAGCCACTGCCAGCAGCTGGCAATCCAAACCAAGAAGCGAGGTTGTCTATAATTGTTGTCAATACCACTTACAGACGCCGTGTCGGCTCTGACCATACCTGTACAGTTCTAAGTCTCGGCGCATCCGCTCGTCGGTCTGCAAGAAGTTGTAGGGCGTGAAGATGCCGCTGACGTTCTTGAAGTAGGACATGGACGCCTCGAAGCCTTCCAGCAGGTGGTCCATCACCTTGAAGGCGTCCGCGAAACGGCCGTGTCTGGCGAGTGCTACCGCCCTCTCAGTTCCCCGCTGGATGTGGTCCGCCTGCCTTCGGTCCACCAGACCGATGTGGTACAGGAACTGCGCGTATCCCAGTGTCGTCTCCGGGTCTAGCCAGGCATTACCGACGGCGATCCCACGCAGCTTGATGTGCACTCGTGAGTAGAGGGTCGTGGTGATGAGGTGAGCGACGGCTGTGGCGTATTTGCCTGCAATGAGAGAACGGCCTGAGTATCGGTCGTACGTCAACTAGGCTGACAGTGATCGCATTAGCAATAAGTTAGCTATGTAATCAGGCTGAGTCAATACCCCTTACACTGCTTGAACTGTTGTCCGGCTTCGTTTGTGCACTTTAAATAGTATTCGTTGTGCTGTGATCGGGAGGTTGTGATACGTTAACACGGAAATGACTGCGAAATGACCCACCTTGACGCCAACCGGCTGGTCTAGATAGACCACGAGGAATGCCACTCAAGCCATTCATACTCATAACAGCGAATTCGGAGCTGTGCAGTTTGCGCTAAGTACGTATGACCTACACAGCGATTCATTTTCTTGTCTTGAGGCGTTAGCTCGGGAGCCAATTGCCGTTTTCCTATTGAGATATAGATGAAATTAAACCTCTTCTAATATTGCCTGTAAGAAAGAAAGCTCAATCCCACCGATTGTTGAAAACAGCGTTAGTATCAAGGGACTTGAATTTTTCACAATGTGAGAACTAACATTTACAAGATTAAACCAACTGAAGCGCATTGTTTACAACTCTGAAACTATGCACTAAAGAAGAGACATCAGCATCTATTGATGTAACAGACAGTGCGTTAGGGATCTTAGGGGGAAAACACGAGATTTTCGACAAAGAAAAATGTATCGCACGAAGAAGGTACCGTGAACAATAAAATAGAAATTTTGACGAAGTACATCGCTCAGACGTCGAAGAGTCACATACTTTAAGGTAACAGACGTAATTTTAGTTGAAAAATGAGTGGGAGACTCATCTTGAGACTACGCGTCAAAAGCAGTTACGCGGAGAGTAATTTTGAAAGCCTGACTGCGGTAGAAAGGAAGACGAAGTTGGAATTGATAAGAAAGACAAGATTGATTGTTGATTGATTAATTTATTTCAGACACAGAGTGAGTCATGGATGCCGAATCCACGGCGAAGCTTTTTATCGCGTGCTTTTACCTGGGACAGATTGCTCGTGAAGTAATGGACGCAGCTTCTCATCGGGCTACTGCCCAAAAATTGCGGCCACGGTGACGTCAAGACACGATATCATCGCACGTGCTCGAAGGTGGCCGTTTCGCCAGACTATCATTGTTATCAACTTCTTTCTCCGCGCAAGAAGCGTGTGCCATGTTGCCACGTTTGTTGATTGCGCAGCTTCTCGAAGTACCCAAATATGGCCGCCACGAAATGAAGCGCGAAAAGCATGGGGACGAAGCAGAGATACACACAGGACAAGCGCTTTCTAACAACTGGTTTTATTATCGCAAACCTGAGACTTGTTAAACAGATGTGCGCAAGGCGTTTCTTGTAGAACATCAGCGCACATTGCAAAACACATGAAATGAAGTAACAGTCCCGAAAATGCGGACAGTAGTGACGTCTCTTTGTCTAATATGGCAATGGAAGAATGACTTACACACTCATCTTTGTGATGTGAAATGAAAAACAGCTTCAACGATTTCCCTAGATGCTTGGTTATTATGTTTGAAAAGAGTGACGTTGTTATCTAAGCAGGGTGTGCACTCACACCTTGTGTTTTTCGCGCTTCATAAGCATGAACCGAATCCAACTTTATATGTGCTGTGTATACATCGTAAACCATCCATACGGTGGCACCGTAACAGTACCTGCGTACGACTCCCCCACGACGTAAAAATCGTTCTTGGCGAACCGAGGAAAAAGCGTGAAGAATTGTTGGAGGGCCTCGTGCAAATCGCGTGCCACGTGCCGCTGGTTCCGGGCGTAGCCACGCTCGCTCCAAGTGAAACTGAAACCGGCGCCCACCGGGCTGTCCACGTACAGCATCGAGTAGCGTCGCGCCCACGTGGTGTTTCGCAGCCTAACGGTATCATCCTCGACAACACGGTACGGCCCGTGCTCAAGGAATAGGCCGAACAGAGATGAACCACCTGGCCCTCCCTGAAGCCACAGAATCACGGGGGCGTCGTCCGGCTTCTCCTGCAGACAAACTCAATTCATAAGCACAGCTAAAGGCAGCGATGAGTTATGAGCGTTACTGGCAACCATTCGCTTCTTTGAGCGATAAACTGAGTTACAGCGGTATAGTAGGCTTGGGTACTGGCTTTGCGCTACTCCGCGCGAAGCCACGAGGTCGGTTCCTAGGAGCTGCCGTTCTATTCAGGCGGGACGGGATGCAAAATCACTCGCGTGCCCGTCAAATAAACGTTGCGCTTAAAATTAAATAACTAGTGCGACCTTCATAACTTACCGTGCGGTTTCTGGCGATTGCATAGCTAGTTTTCTTCACCTCAACATCGTCGCTGTTACTACTACTCCTTCACGAAACCCTGATGTGCCGCGAAATTATGCTTCAGGAAGTCATGATGCCTTTAAGAAAATGTGCATGTTTGGATAAAACACGAAGCACATCTAAGAAATAATAGCATCACCTCCGACGTATGCATACGCCTAGTCCTGACAACGACCGCATCTGATGTCCCCGTAAACAAAGTGCCATCGGAAGGATTGGACGCCAGTCTTCCTTTATTTTTTTTCCTCATTTTGCAGTCGAGAGAAGCGGCAAGGCCTTGTCCAATTTTGCCTACTTCTGGCTGTGTGTGGTACCCCGTAAGCGGTAATGACTGTCATAAAGTACAGAGGTCGACACACTTGTCTAACACTTGAACGGCGAGCTCCGGAGTGCATGCACTGACGACGTTTGCCGATTACGCCTGATTTGAAAGAGCCGAAATTATAGCATGCCTGGCCGCTCAAGATGAATGCTCAAGTCTGGGCTGTCTCAAACTACTTGTTATTGGTATACACGGCGCCGGAGCGTGTTGGAACGTGCCGGAGCGTGCCGTTCCAGCGTTCTAGACAAGTGCGTTGACATCTGTGCCACAGGTAATAGCGACATCATGAATAGCAGAGAATGAGCTCACGAGGCGCGGTGGCAGCGTACGCTTTACCTTGGCAGGAAAGAACCAGAAGAAGATGTTACTCGACATCTCTTTGTCGACGGTGAGGAAGCCCGCGTAACTGGGGACCAGCTCGGCTGCCTTGGGGTCGTCCAGTAGCCGGCCTACGCGGCTCTGGTGTCGCGCCTTGTCCAGTAAGCCCGCGTCGATGAGCGGTGTCAGGAACAGCGGTCCGCCCACATCGCCAAGGTGGCCGTCGGCGTGAGATTCGCTCTCGCTACGGAAAAGTTTGCAGCACTATGATATAGAAAATGTCATTCAAGGACATTGGCCTATCGCGCGCAACTGTGTTAGGCGTGCCGCTTGTGTGAAGCTGTTCTTAAAGACCGCCACGAGCAGACGGACGCGTCAATGCTGAAACATTGCGGTAAGTGACTGCAGCTCTTGTTTGAATACTGGTGCATGGGAGCGCTAAATATGAGCGTCACAAGGTCCGGCCGTTCGCGTAGTCCGCCAACCCGAGTGCCTCGCGTGTAGCTCGTGCGATCTATTTACAAAGACCGTCACGGGCAAATGAGAAGCAGCGTATCAAGGCCGAAACACTGCAATGTGTGACTACAGTGTTAACATAGATACTACCGAAATCCCTAAATGAAATCCCGATAAAGTCACAAAATGCTTAATCCCCTGGTTAATTATTCATCTTGCGGTAAGCCCTCGTCAAATCAAATGGGTGAGTAAACAGGTGGACGGTCGGTGCCAGCGCTTTACGAACAGGCATCTCAGCTTCTAGCGATCACCACGCAAACTCCTGCGACAGGGGCGTAGCCAGAAATTTTTTTCGGGGGGGGGGGGGGGGGGTTCAACCATACTTTATGTATGTTCGTGCGTGCGTTTGTATGTGCGCGTGTATATATACGCAAGCAAAACTGAAAAATTTCGGGGGGGTTTGAACCCCCCCAACCCCCCCCCCCCTTGGCTACGCCCCTGTCCTGCGAGGTTGCTTTCTCACTGAGGGCTCCAGCATCAGCTGAATGTGTTGATGCACCAGAACACCTATAGTGTTAGATCCCAGATAAAACTGATGAATTCATGAGTACACCATGCTAACTATCTTGACACGTCGAGGAAATACGGGCGCGAAAGCTCTGACCGTACATTCATTCTTGAAGTGCCGCGTTGCAGACATCTATAGTCTTTGGGGATACATAATTTCATCAACGACACGATATAAGCAACGCCAGTTTGTAATAAGGTGAGCTCTCTCACACATATCCGGAGAGACGTGTGCAGTTTAACATTGCGACTTCGATGAGAGCAGCGTTTGTTAGGCTTCAAACTTGATACTGAACACGGCCAAAACATGTATACAGAGTCGCCTACGATCATGAAGGCACAGAAAAAGATAGTCGGTGGCTGACAAATAAACTAAAACCGTTGAACGCAGTGCGACGTGCACAGGCATGCAGCCCGGGTTAAAAAAAATTAACTTGATTGACGAGCACGGCACTCAATACATTGTGGCACTGACAGCGATAGGGGACTGGGTGTCACTTTCGGCATCCTAGCAACTATACTATAGTGCCAGATATAAGTACACTAGCGTTCTTTTCTTGCATGTCGGCCCCCAGTCGCAATGCGGTCGCCGCGGCCGTGATAGAAACTGCGCTCAGCAGCGAAATGCCATAGGCATTTTCAACTTGCCAGATCCCGTACTCACCCGTTGTAAACCTTCCACATGCTGGCTACCCAGGCGTCGGTACTCGCGCATAAAAGAGAAGCTAACAGCACTGACCTCGCCATTATTCTTGTTGTTCATTACCAGCAGTGGTATTTACCCACTACGAAGGATGATCAGCCAAGAGGCAAGTGGCCTTACGTTTTCTTTTAAAATAAGTACGGCCGGTAACAACAATGCAGGATAAAATACACGGAATAATAAAATTACACAATTTCCCGCTAAAGGGGACCATGAGGCGATGCGAAGCCGGAGCACTTGCACGATCGCGTTCCGTTGGCGTTCGTTGGGCATGCTACCGACCTCGCGTCGTGGAACGCGAAGAGGAACGCTACGCGCGTCTTGTCTTCCATCTAGCCTGGCCGTTAATTCTCACAGGGCGAGCGGTGAACGCGGTCGACAGGTGCGCGAGAGGGGGCCAGCGTAGGAGAGAGGGGAGAGGCGACGCGCATGCGCTGGCGCTCATCGCGGCGTTACGCGGGAGAGAATAGACCGATCCCACCGACCGATCTGCGCATGCGCCGATTTTCCGGAAGTAGCACTGCCGCCATCTTGGTTGTAGTCAACTCGCCAACCGCACCACCGCAGTCCCCGCTGGTTCACTGTGCACGAGCTTCTCAACGGTCGCCTCTTCTCCACCTTTTGCTGTCTTAAAGGGAATATTGTGGGCACACGGTTCATATAAGTCTTTTTGCCTCCTTCGAAGTGGGCACTGCAAACTCTGTGTCCTGTGGTTGGAGTAAACTTCGAGAACCTAGGTAGAGAGAGTTCCAGCATTAATGCTATGACACACTGAACATGGCCAGGATGGCAATAGTGTACCTTCCACATTTCAACTTACAGCCTGTACTTTCCAGGCTGTATACTTCCATTGTGAGACAACAGTATCGCTTTCTCTTGATTAGCTTACATGACATTCCATCAGAACGGTGCAAGTGAGTTTTCTTTTTTTCGGCTTTATTCGACAGCGCCACAAACGCATAAAATCTACAGCTGTTGCAGCCACTGAGCTGCACAGGTGCAGCGAAATCGGCCGCGGGCATGAGGCCGATAACTATTCCTGGAAAGTAGGGGCGAGGCTTTGCCGACGCCTGTCTCGAGGATGATCCGTGAAAGCTCATCCGACGTTTGGCCCAACGAGTTCCGGCTAAGCCGTTGCCAAGAGTCGCGCCAGCATTTTGCCTCGAATAAAAAAAAGTAGCGTCTTGATGTACAGAGTCGTTCACTCGTAGTTTGATCACGCGAGCGCGTGGCTGTGCTCTTCGAAGTGTCTGTGCATCTGACACGGCCGCGCATGTTGGTAAAATGGCGTCGGCGCAAAGGGCCTGTATCAGGTGCTTCTCGTCGTCCGCCACTGCGCTTCGATGCGCGGCTGCAACTGACGGACTGACACTTCGAAGAGCACGGCCATGCGCTCGCGTGTTCAAGCTAAAAGTGAACGACCGTGCACAGTAGTACTATTACCAACTCCTGGTCAGTGAGATCACCGTCAACTAATGCATGCACGCTTGCAACTTGCGTTGTAAAGGGACAAAATGCAGCAACAAAATGCCCGGCGTCTACGTGTACGTGCACCCACTGTACGAGCGGCGGCTCACCTATTGCGGAGAGGGGCATTCGTTGGCAAATCGAACAAAGATAATGTTCTTTGGAGTATTCAGCTACATGATTTTATATTCGAGACAAGAAGCTACCGTGGTACACCTATTTACTAGAGACACGGCGCTACGTCGCAAAAAAGCTGTCTAACTTGCCGCTCTGTCTGGCTCTGTTAATCCGTTGGATCCATGTCTCTCGAAGCTTTCACTCTTTAGGAAACACATAGAATCCGAAGGATTTATTCCTTGTGCTGTTGTTGTAGCACCCAGGGACGCAGCAGGTGAATCCTCCCATCGCACGATGGCAAAATCGTTCGGAAACGGGACGCATAGACACTCAGTGCGGCTGGAGCGGCCGGATGACTACAAGTACCAGGATGCACCGCGGCAGCGGTGGCGTCGTGAAACTGGCCAGTGGGATCGGTCTATTTCGGCATGTCCAGCCCGCGTTTCAGAGGAAGAGTGGAGAGGGAGAGGGGAAGTGGATAGGGGGCGCGGAGAGGGGGAGGGGAGAGAGAAAGGGAAGATGGGGAGGGGGAGTGGAGAGGGGGAAGGGGACAGGGGAAGTGCATAGGAGGAGTGGTGAGGGGAGTGGATAGGAGGTGTGTGGAGAGGGTATGCACACGCGCAGTAGGGGTGGTCACGCCGCACACCACCACCACCACCACAGGTTTGAAGTCCGCTGTAAGATGCTTCTTATAGCGGGAAGAATTAGGGATAAGAGTTAATGGAGAGTATCTCAGTAACCTGCGCTTCGCTGATGACATTGCATTGATGAGTAACGCGGGAGACGAATTACAGCTCATGATTACTGAACTGGATACGGAAAGTAGAAGAGTAGGTCTGAAAATTAATATGCATAAAACTAAAGTAATGTGGAACAATCTTGGCAGAGAACAGCGCTTCGCGATAGGTGGCGAGGCGCTGGAAGTTGTAAAGGAGTACGTCTACTTAGGACAGGTAGTAACCGCGGAGCCAAACCATGAGAGTGAAATAACTAGAAGAATAAGGATGGGATGGGGCTCATTCGGCAAGCATTATCAAATCATGAATGGTAGTCTACCACTATCTCTCAAGAGGAAGGTATATAACAGCTGCATCTTACCGGTACTTACCTACGGAGCAGAAACCTGGAGACTTACAAAGAGGGTTCAACTTAAATTGAGGACGACGCAGCGAGCGATGGAAAGGAAAATGATAGGTGTAACCTTAAGAGACAGGAAGAGAGCAGAGTGGGTCAGGGAACAAACGGGGGTTAAGGATATCATAGTTGAAATCAAGAAGAAGAAATGGATATGGGCCGGGCACGTAGCACGTCGGCAGGATAACCGGTGGTCATTAAGGGTAACTGACTGGATTCCAAGAGAGGGCAAACGCGTAAGGGGAAGACAGAAAATTAGGTGGGTAGATGAGATTAAGAAGTTTGTAGGTATAACGTGGCAACAGAAAGCACAGGACCGGGTTGATTGGCGGAACATGGGAGAGGCCTTTGCCCTGCAGTGGGCGTAGACAGGCTGATGATGATGATGATGATGATGATGATGATGATGATGATGATGATAAGATGCTTCGCATCTAAAAGTGTAGGTGCGAACACAGTCGCCAGTGCGACATCAGAAGAAAACGTTAAAGACGTTAAAGAAGTTCTAAGACTTATGACTATAGAAACATAATAACAATGTGGAGGTGTAACAACAAAAATGTAAGCGATGGATGCAGTCTTAAATATAACATAGCAGTAGCGGCATTATTTATGCATCATCATCATGAATGCACAGATGTATTAGATTACTCTTACATCTGGAATTACAGTAATGAAATTATTCTCTTGCTGTAATGAATAATGTAATGAGTTACTTAAAGCCAGTAATTTCAATAAAATTACTCATTACTGTCCCTGTTACCTTTGACCAAAATATGACATGTTCGCCTCTGTTTATGGTGTAAATATTGACCGAAAAAGGAAAGAAAAGTAACAAAGACAAGTTTACCTGAGTACCAAACCTCAAGCGTGGGACATTGACCCAAGAGCTCTGAGGTTTCAATGTGTATGTGTAGCAAATGAATTTGAACTTTTGTTAAAGTATTTTTTTATTTTCAAAATTAATAGTAATGCAATAACATTAGCTTCGGCCAGCTGTAATTTGCAATGTAATTTAGTTACACTTAAGAAGATATTAGAGATCTAATTAATAACGTAATTTAATTACTTTCTAGGAGTAATCTTGCCATCTCTGATGCGTTTCCTGTTCACTATAGTCCAACTATCAAACTGAGGTCACAGTGTCATCATTCTGTTTAATAAAAGGAACAAATTCCCCTTAGCTCGCTTCGCTAGTGGTCAGAGCAGCACTCCACCTAAGCGCCCGATATATGCTCGCGTTGCTGAACGCACGACCAACTATCCAACATGGCAATTGTACTAGCGTATTGCCGAAGAAGTTACAAATGGCAATACATCCCTTCCTCATTTCTGCGATAGAGTAAGGTCCACAAAAACATTGTCAAATATTCTTCTGTAGCCCAAAGCAACAAGGGAAATTGGTGCGGATTTGTCAGAAAGTTGACCAACCCGGAGATCTACGTACTATGTGCTGTAAAAATAGGCGCACGGCAATTTTTCCTTTCGCTGAAGCTTAGCGAAAAGGCCACAAGGCAGGAAACGACCTGTGAGTTTATTAAAAGGAATTCTGGACTTCTACGTGCGAAATAACGATGCTTTCTTCAGACACGCCGTACACTCTAAGAAAAGAAAAAATAGAGTATCTGTGACTCCTTTCGGTGAGTTCTGACTTGCCACGTGTATGACTTTCTTTAAAGAGACACGTTAACTCTTTTGTAGGTCACACGACTCTCCAAAGAGAGTGTAATGATATACAAAGAGAGCCGACGTGTATCTTTAAAGAGAATCATATACGTGGCAAGCCAGAACTCTCAAAAAAGAGTCAAAGGACTGTTTCTTTTTTTTTTTACAGTGTAGTGGTGGGCCGGAGAATAATTTTGACCACCCGAAATTTTTAACCTGAACCTAAATCTAAGTACAAGGTCGTTTCGGCATTTCGTTCCCGTTATAAATGAGGCTGCCGTGGCAAGTAATCGAACCAGCGTCCTCGAGATCAGCAGCGCAACACATTACCTATAGGTGCTAAACTACCACGGTGGATGTGAAATAATTGCAAGCCTAAAGCTGGCCAAACCAAACAACCACCACCCTTTTCTACGACGATATGAATGAATGAATGAATGAATGAATGAATGAATGAATGAATGAATGAATGAATGAATGATGTCAAATACATGTGTGGCCGTACATATCTTGTATGCAGAGACAACGACAAAGAAGAGAAAGAAGAACTAAGGTCACACACTATCAGCACTAGCTTGGCTCTGAACGGCGCTGAAGAACATGAAACTCACAATTGTGTCGCGTCATATTTAGAAAAATATGATGCCAGTATGACGTATATAGTAGGACGTAAAGTAAACGAAATTATTCACATACGCATCAACGTCGTTGTCCCAGTCAAATATGGTGATTCTTAGCCTCGGCCAAATTGGATGGTCAAGGCGCTGTATTGGCGTCATATTCAGCAAAATATGACGCCAGTATGATACGCGGAGTAAGAGGGTTATTCACCCACGCATTAACCTCTCTGGTTGGTCGGTTGGCGAAATTTTATTAGTAGTATATTTGTTAAGGAGAAATAAATTCTTAGTCTAAGCCGAATTGGGTGATCAAGACTCACGGAATTAACGTCATATTCAGTAAAATAGGACTCCCGTATAACACGTATAATATGACTTAAAACAACGGGGTTATTCACCTCCGCATTAACCTCTTCGTTAGTGAGGAATAAATTCTTAGTCCCAGACAAATTGCTTGATGCTTAGCCTCAGCCAAATTTTGTGATCGAGGCTCGTTACATCGGCGTCATATTCAGTAAAATATGGCGCCATGATGATAAGTATAGTACGAGGTAAAAGAGATTATTCACCTTCGCAGTCAACGTCCTCGTTAATGAGAAATGAATTATCAGTCCCAGAAAAATTGGTTAATCAAGGCTCATTGCATTGACGTCAAGTTTAGTAAAAACTAATTAGGAGGTTATTCATCTCCGTATGAGTGTCGTTATTATTTAGTGAGAAACAAATTATTAGGGGGCCCAGGAACATTTTGTGATTAAAGTAAGTTGCCCTGACGTCAAGTTTAGCCAACTTAATTGGGAGGAATATTTCTCACCTGAACGACGTCTGCATTATCGAGCAATCAATCGTTAGACCTAAACAAATTGGATTCCAAGTGCGCCCCTCCAGCTGGAAGGCCCATGTCGATCTAAGAAGCCAGTCGCAACTTGCACGACGTCACAAGCAGAGCACCGCTCTATAATGACTTCAGATAATGTGATGCAGAGATGGGAGCCATGCAATCGACTGAGAAGGAAAAGAGGAGGAAGAATAAGAGAGCGTTCGCCTTCGAGTCGTCATAGGCGAATGCATAAAGGACCACGTGGCTTTTATATTCGTTCAGCCTTATCCACCCGAGTTTTTGCCGATATTTACAGTAGATATGAGCCACCTGTGCGAGGGAGACACACAGACGCGAAGGTAATATGGGTAAAAGATGGTTTCGCCTGAGACGACACGAAGGTGAAAACCATCTTTTTCTTCTCATTCGATAGTATGATCCTCCTGCCCCACACCATGAAGTTTTCTGCACGTCACGCAGTGTTGTCAGGGTTGTCAGGTCGAAAAGGCAAAAAATAGCTATAAAATTGGAAAACCTAGCCAAAAAGTAGCCAACTTGAGCCAAGGGTAGTAAAAGTAGCCAAAAGTATACTCACGCGTGCGTTAAAACTGTGACATTCTCATTTAACTGACTAAATACACTAGCATTCTGGTAAAAATTTACGTGACTACTGTATGTAAACGCTCGAAAATCAAAATTGCCGAGATTAAAGCACATAATTTTGACTTAACCATAATTTCGTGCAGAATCTCGAAGTTTGCTGCGCTGTTGCAAAAATGACACTCCTTTCACACGTGTTGCGTAACTATTTTAAAAGGACCAAAAGTAACGCCTTTGGGGACAATAAAAATGAGTACGACATGAGTGTGCTGATAATCCGTTTCTTGGATTGATGCATAAAATGTAGCTTCGCAATCATTTCTCGCATGACGTAACAGATGACACAACAAGCTTGCCGTATATCCGATTTACAATGTCAGTGAGTACAGAGCGCCTTGGCCGCAATTGTCCTGCTCACTTCTATGGTTCCATTCCATGGTTCGACTGTCATGCTCACTTGCAGTTACCGTTTAAAGACGCGTTCAGCAATAAGTGGCCTGCGAAATGAGGCGCCATGCAACAGTTTTCCCCGTCTGCCAGCTGTGTATCGAAAAGCTTTTTTCTTTCGTGTACTGCAAGCACCAAATTCAACTTTCGGAGCAGGAAACATGCATGGGCCACCATGTTATGACACCGCGTGCTCGAACACCAATGGCTGCGACTTAATCTGATATTGATAATTGGGCTCAAGTCGAGTGAAGAAGAAAGTAATGAAGAAGTAGCCATGTAGCCAAGACGTTTCTTCTGCCGCCACCGGACCAGTAAAGTAGCCAAATTGGCGCAATGTAGCCAAACCTGGCAACCCTTGCAATACCACCGGGAACGGCCCAGCTCTGACCAAGCGACGCTGTCGTGCGAAGACGTCATCGAGTGACGTCATATGGACGGCATGATGACGTCATATGGACGGCATGATGACGTCACAAATCTGGGCGATTTGTGACCCTATCTTCTTGCACTCTGTGATAACGTAACATTTAACGCGATAGCGTTAAGAAGCTCGTTTCGCAGACATTCCGCTGTCGGCGTCGGTGTCGGCGTCGTTGGCTGTGTGCGAAAAATCATCTTGTCCGCGACCGAAAAATCGAGAAAGATGCAAATAAAATAAATAATAAAAATTCGGCAGATCCCACGCATTGTGGGAATCGGTTTCATGCGAAGCAGTCAGCGAGTATACTTCTATGCTGTACTTTTATGGCTTTGAGCCAAGCGTTGCGAGGTGGATCGACGTGTTTTCGTAAATGTAGTAGCTATGTGCACATCGTGGGCTTACCAGGCACGTCGACAACGCTGGCGTTTAAAGGGTAACTTGTGGTGCGACTTATGGTGCGAGTTTAAAGTGGGCGCAGTTTTTAAATGTTTCGCATTTAAAAACTGCAGTTTGAGTGAAGAACGAACTCCGGCCGTCTGCGTGAAAAGCAGGTGTTCTACCACAAAGCATGATATTGCTTGAAACTATTTCGGAAAAAAAAAAAACATTATGTGAATGTCATGTAGTGGAAGGAGTCTCCTTAACGCATAGTATATTGCATGGTAGAAGCGTAGAATCACGCCAGGCGTCAAAACATTTGAATTACGCGACCAGTGGGTGTTTTAAACGACCACCCATTACAAAACCGCGTTGCCTTACGGACGCGTAGTGGGCCCTTCGCTGATTCGTAAAAGGAATCGTCTCTTTAACTTGGTGTAGACCAAGATTGGCATGGGCGGGTAAAACGATTTGACGAATATGACTGTCGGGTCATGACATAAATAACGTGAAAATCCTGTCGCGTACGTCGTCAAACCCTCTCCTCCAGACGCGTGTAGCACATACCCGTTTTACCACGGGCCGCAGTGTACGGGTATGCGCCACAGGTGATTGACAGTCTTTATAACAGACATTGGTAATTTATATGCGAGAGCGTTAAGAAAAACCGACATCGGCAGCGTTAACCCGACGAATGGAAAGAATAAAAATTAGGATCCCAGCAGGAATCGAACCCAAGCATTCTGCGTGGCAATCAGGCATTCTACCACAGAGCCACGCCAGGTCTATAAACTGGCGTTTAGAAACAGCCTATGCAGGCGTAATGTCTGTGCACCGTCAATTGTGGTTGTGGTGCTGGCTATTTAATTTTACAAGGAAGCTATAAACACTACATATGTAGTCCTACAATACAGACGTCATATAAGATTAACGTCTGCGGTTCCTGTGTTGGCTTCGCTATTATAACAGTCTAATAAACATTTTGTATTCCTATGATTCAGCAAGCTATATTGAAGCATTGCTCGACCCCTGAGGAATATGCTAACGAACGTTACATATGATATTCACATGGTTGCATCATAAAGCGCACTTCGTTTCGATAATACTGACGTATGTACTCTAACGTGAGGCCTGACGTTACGTCGCACCATAAGTTACCCTTTAAACACCAGTGTTGTCGAGTGCCTGGTAAGCCCACGATGCGCACACAGCTACTACACTTGCAAAAACACGTCAATCCACCTCGTGACCCTTGGCTCAAAACCATAAAATACAGCATAGAAGTATACTCGCTGACTGCTTCGCATGAAACCGATTCCCACAACGCGTGGGATCTGCCGAATTTGTTTGTTTGTTTGTTTGTTTGTTTGTTTGTTTGTTTGTTTGTTTGTTTGTTTGTTTGTTTGTTTGTTTGTTTGTTTGTTTGTTTGTTTGTTTGTTTGTTTGTTTGTTTGTTTGTTTGTTTGTTTGTTTGTTTGTTTGTTTGCTCGTAATAAAATAAGTACCATCCTGACAGTCCACCAACTTCGATGGTTATGTGTGGTGTCCTTCCTCGGCACCTCGTTGTGGGCGCCGACGGCGATTCGTGTGGAGTAGCGGTCCGTTCCCGACGTAACACTGCGTTCTGTCATGCTCCTGTGCATGGTTGTTACCGCGGCCTCCGTTGAAGCTGACGCGCAAGATGTCTACGTATGCTGCTCTGAAGACCCGGGATTCTGCTGCGCGAACGGCAACGTCGAGCACGCACGCGCAGCACGCTGTACCGGTCGGCGGGCCAGTGTTGGATTTTCACTCGCACTATATTCTGACGTGCATATGATTAAGACACTCTGTCCGGTATTATGGAGTTCAAAACGACAGACCGGCGGACTGTACTTCCGAAGGACGTGGGGTGTCCCTTCACTGTGCGTTT
Organism: Rhipicephalus sanguineus; assembly: GCF_013339695.2. Classification (NCBI taxonomy): domain Eukaryota; kingdom Metazoa; phylum Arthropoda; class Arachnida; order Ixodida; family Ixodidae; genus Rhipicephalus; species Rhipicephalus sanguineus. The sequence continues at coordinate 124,623,170 of NC_051178.1, forward strand.
TCTGTTACACTGCAATGTACAGTCGTCAGCAAGCTTAACTCGAAGGCTCCGCAGAGTGGCCTGAAACGGTTTGATTGACGCAAGCGCCGCGTAGCTTTGGCTTCTGTTGCCGAGATGTTAGTATGCCAACATACTATCTAAGCATATCGAGGTATTATCTCGGCAACACCGCCCAGCGCTTCGCGGCTGGCATCAGTCGAACCAGTGCAGGCCACTCTGCGGAGCGTTCGAGTTAAGCTTGCTGACGACTGTACATGGTGACACTATGGAAAGTGGTCTTTTCGGCGTGCAAGAGCACGGCACACAGCAAGAAACACAGTGCAAGCGTCATCCGTGTTCCTTGCTATGTGCCGTCCTATTATGCTTAATAAAACTTGACATTGGGCGATATGGTGCATAGCTTGTGGGACATGTACATAGGTCTAGAAACACCGGACAGCGCTTGCTCTGTGTTTCTCGACTTATGTGGATGTCTGCTTTAATGCTTTAATTTTTCCAAAAATCTTATTATGCGCCTATAAAACCATGGTACATAATCCTGGTAACCAACTAGCCCACCTTAATGTCTTAACGGGTGTACTGCCCTAAAGTCAAAGTGGACCGGTTCCTGGCAGACACGTGAGAGTTCTAGTTTCGCACGGCGTTTATGTTATTGCTCACATCGGAGTGCGTTCCAAGTATACTTTCAATATTTGTTGAGATTTTGAAACGCTATTTTCGATAATATATATTTTATACTTCACAGCATGAAACATTGACGGATGATATATCTTGTGCAACTTCGACTATACCCTGCAACCTATACACTGACATACAGCACTCACATTCTGACGAAGTGCAACCAATGCACAGATATCGCGTTCCTTTTTCAAGCTAAGCTTATGTTGACTTACCTGTGAAGCTTCGTGATTGTGTTGGCGGTGGTGTTCCAAAAATACCACCACCGCGTAAAAAAAGCACGTGACACGCTCACCCAAAAGCCCTCCTCGCCCACAGCTGGCGCGCACCAATAATAATAATAAATATATTTAAATAGTTTCCGGGACTGGGGTTTGAACCCAGGTCACCCCGGTCTGAAAGCGAGTGCCATGATCACTTACTACGCCACGCGCCCTATTTTCTTTACTTACTGCCTTTATTCGATTCCCCCATGCTTGCCCAATGTGAACTGAACTGGAGCATACGAATGCGTTCTACCGACGATACAAGAAACAAGCGGAAAGCAGTACACTAGCTATGGGCGCTTCATTGAAGTATTTCATGTTGGCGGACTAAAATCTATCTGCTGGACAACGCGTAAGCTCGATATCAGGAATTGCACATTTCAGGAAAATTTCGACTTCCAGAAAAGTGAATTTCTAACACGCGTTTCCGTGATCGCGTGATGGTCCTTTCGTTGGGCCGTTCTACAGGCCGGAGAGAACGTGAAAGACACCGTGCCGATTCAGCCCGAAAACGGCGTTCCCGAGACGGCCGAAAAGTGAACGCTTACGTTAGGAGGGAACACTGCGCAATGAGAAAGAAAGAAAGAAAGAAAGAAAGAAAGAAAGAAAGAAAGAAAGAAAGAAAGAAAGAAAGAAAGAAAGAAAGAAAGAAAGAAAGAAAGAAAGAAAGAAAGAAAGAAAGAAAGAAAGAAAGAAAGAAAGAAAGAAAGGAAAGCAGTAGGTCAGGCACGCTCACGCCAAGCTTCGCTTGCGCCCCTTTCACCAATAGGAAAAGGGCTGCTGAATGTTTTATTTACTTATTTTTCTTCTACTCTTAGTGGACATACTGTCCCGCTCAGAAGACAATGCTAACCCGGCTGCTTCTCTGCTCTATGTGTGGTGCTTATGCATGTTCTAGTGATTAATGATAAGGTTACCTTTATGACTTTATGCACTGCAATCATTATGCGCTCAGTTAAATTGATTCAAGCACCTCCGATTACGCATGTGTCGAACTCAAAAAAGAACAAGAAACAGTTCTATATATCGTACAATTCGATATAAAGCTTACCGCACTTCGGTGCGGATTTCGGTGCGCAAGCTGGCTTCGCGGCATTGTTTCACATTGATGCAAGAAAGGCGACTTCACAAAGATGCGAATTCAACTTCCTTTTTTTTTTTTTCAATTTTCCGCGGTGGTTTGTAGTAGGGTGGTAATACAGTATAACTGAATGACTATTTTGTTTTTGCGGCCTCTGTGGCAATACACGTGCTGCCTGAAATACGCTTTAGTCGTCTGCAATGCAGGTGACTCTGTATTGCATCTACTTTTTATGTAGCGGAATAAATTTATATTACTAAACCACAATCTAAAAGACTCTCGCGAAAGGCCATTTGTTCACTTGACATCTACGAAACCGAGTCTGTCAGCTGCACTTCAGGAGAATTCATTCGCTATAACGGAACTTCGACTGACCAAACGGGATTCGCATTGCCACTGAAGGTCTTGTTTTGTACTGTTATAAATTTCCTCACTACACGATTCTGACGCTGAAATTGCGCTTAAAACACCTCGCGATGTCTTCGACATCTGTGTGAAATACACAATGTCACAGTAACGAAAAGGGCCAGTCAGGATTTATTTTATTATTATTATTATTATTATTATTATTATTATTATTATTATTATTATTATTATTATTATTATTATTATTATTATTATTATTATTATTATTATTATTATTATTGCAACAAACGCTTTCGCTAATCTCTGTACGGAGAGTGTACCGTTTATAGAAAACGAGGACGCTGGAACTACACACACACACACACACACACACACACACACACACATATATATATATATATATATAGTTTCGAAAGAATATTCCTGGCTATTGGTTTAATTATATGAAAGAAAACTAGTCACAGTGAAAAACAACATTTATTCTGAGCTTTCGGCCGGGGACCGGCCTTTATCAAAGAATTCGATAAAGGCCGGTCCCCGGCCGAAAGCTCAGAATAAATGTTGTTATGGTTTTCACTGTGACTAGATTTCTTTCATATATATATATATATATATATATATATATATATATATATATATATATATATATATATATATATATATATATATATATATATATATATATATATATATATATATATATATTATATATATATATATATCCACTTATTTTTGTTTGTTACGAGTAGATCTGTCTAAGGTGTGAAGCCCTTGTGCAATCGATATTGCGTGCTGTACGAGTACGTCTGACTTACTGTATGCAAAGAATGAATGCGTGATGAAGATTAACAGCACGCGGGTGATATCGCAACAGCATACTGGGAAATGAAGCTGAACGTTCTGTAACGCGTTTCAGTATAGTGCATGCACCTGTTTGTTTGGTGAAAGGAGCTGCTTGCGAATCTGAAAAAAAAATCTCCACTAACGTGAAACTTGTGGAGGGGCGAAGCATCCAGTGTGCACCGGCGTTTCCCACAGAAAAACCACTGCTAATGGGCAATGAGAGGCAGAAGAAAGATTAGACACAGAGATCCTCGGTCCACTTTTAGTTAACGTGCACGCTGCAAACCTTTGTTGTTCAACTACGCACAAGAGAAATCTCCCATCGGCACTACCGATGGGAGGGTCCGTTTTTTCAATCAAGAAAGTCGCTAGCAGACGCTGGCTGCGTCGGCTTTCTCTCGCGGGCGAGGCCGCATTCTCGTTCCTTGCGAGCTGGTAGTTCAGCGTTCATCTAAAAAAATAAGCTTTTCCATAGTCAACGCGCGCCGTTCGCTCTCTCTCGCCACACCGCGAGCGCTGAGGCGGTGGCTTAACGTTCTCTCTTGCGCTCAAGCAAGTGGACAGGACACGACGATGTACGCGGCGACAGGACACGACGATGCCCGCCGACACGCCAAGACCCTATGGTGCTTCGCCCCTAAAAATTGCGTCAACCATCAAGAATAAGGAAAAGATCACTGGCAAGAATTGTTGTGCCGCCATGTGAATCGGTTTGAGCACTTCTCCTAATGAAACTCTCCTATTGCGTCCCATTTCTTTTGTCTACACATAGTGTGCCCTCTGTCCATAGTGAAAGCAACTGCCCACAGATTGGTGTATACCTAGGCAGTAACGAGAAATGGTACGCAACCAAAAAAGAAACCTTAGTTTCGCCGCAAGGGCGAAGCAATGAATGCGATAGCAAGAAATTGGAATGTCACACGAAGAACGAGAAGCAGTCCGATACTTGCAGCGCGCCGCTGAAGCACAAAGAAGGACGCCCTATAATAACGCACAGGCATGCACAGGGCAAGCGTGAACTAACAACTGTCACAGTTGTTACGTCTTTGTGCTTGAGCAACGCGCAGCAAGGGTCGACAATGGAGAATCAGACGCTCTTAGATGTTTCTTTTTCTTTTAAACTGGGGCGCGTGGAGTGACCCCTTTGCGTCTCCTGCAACAAGGGGGCGTCTGACGCGAGGTGTGCCTGGTGTTCTTTGTGTTTTTCTTCCTTCCACATCACGAGTGGGTAAAGAAAGCGGCCACTTTGTCGTGCGCGTCTCAAGGGCGGTTTTCAAATTGAAAGAAAATTAGGAGCGTTGCGTGAAAGAAAACACGCTCAAGCTCCTCCGAGATTTGCTTACCACAAGCGGAAAATGGTGTATATAAATAGCTCGCCGTTATTTCGCCGGCGCATGCATGGTGCATGGTTGAGTTGTCTAATGCAGCGGGCTGGGGAGCGAGGGGTCGATGGTTGGAGTCCCCGGTCGGTTGCTTCGGAATTTTTTTCTTCTGCTTTATTTTTCTTTGTGCCTTTTTATATTGATGTAATCGGGGTTCTGCCCAGAGGACCGGAGCCAGCCAGAGTCCCGGGGAGATGTCGAGGAGAGGAGCCCGCAGCTGTTAACAGTAACGTTTATTACATATTTACAGGTAGCGTGTTGCTACATGATGGCGTTAGCATCATGGAAGCTCTCGGAGCTCGTGAGAGCTTGAGAGAACTTGTCGGGAGCTCGACGGGAGCGCATCGGCGCTCGCATTTTATGTGCTGGCCTTCCCAGGGTTCCCTGTAGGAAAAAACAATGGAGGCCAGGACAGTCCAATGAAAATTTCCATCTTCACCTCCGCCCCCAAAAAGGGGAAGGGTGAAAACGCCGCCTTCCTTCCCAACCCACGAAAGGAGAAAGAGGCACATCCAGTTCGTCCCATGGCGAGGGAAAAACACTGGCCACCGCGCACACACGGCACAGCACGAAGACGTTGAGTCTTACGTGGAAGTCAATTTCGTAGTCTGTTGCAATGATGGTTATGCGCGAGGCAGACCACGAATTGTGGAAACAGCGGCAACAAGGCGCCACGGAGAACGTGGGAAATGCATCCGCAGACGGTTCCCAGACGCTGGGTCCTTTGTCCGGGGCACCTTGACGACAAAGCAAGCCGCCTCGACGGCCAACAACTCTTCCTAAATCTGTCAGTCGGTCAGGCGTGCCCAAAGGGTTTTACGAGGGGCGCAGACAACCTGAGAATATTAGACGAACGACCTTCGTGTTGTCGCCGCTCTTGGGGCATCTCTGGAACCGCTGACCCGGAAGAAATCAGGGTAGTCTTAGCCGCAACTTCTCATGCGTCAAAGCGGCGCCAAGCCAGGCAGGCCGATCATAACAGCCCGTCCACCGTCACAGGAGGTCTCGAAGGGGTTGCAGCACCAAAGCACTCCGCAGAGACCGTAGATCTGCTCCCTTGTAGACGTTGACGCAGGCTGCACCAATCTCTGGACCTGAGCCATGGCCAGCAAACGCCAGAAACGAACCACGCAAGACCCGAGGCCCAACAAACATAGAGCACTCAACTGACCTCGAGAAATGCCAGGTTACAGTTATGGTAAAACTCCCTAGAAATTTACAATTGGTGCGCTCACTCGTGAAAATCAAGAATCAGATAACGAAGCCATAACAAACTCAGACCTACTACGTGCGAAGCAAGTCAACAGCCTAACGTTTTGTATCATTTCCCAGAGAGATTCACAGCGTTCAAGGCACGCAGGTGCTACGGGCGAAACAAAACGAATGGAGGTAGTTAATGAAATTACGCCTCTCACAGTATAAGTAAAACTCGAAATCAAACTTGCGCGTATGAAAATAAAACAAACAGAGAAACAAAAAACCTACACTACACTGATGCGCATACTAACAAGTGTGCTGCAATTTACACAAGGTTTATACAGAGGCTTTTACCCTCAGCCTACTTCTCTGTTAAAAATCAACATGCGCAAAACCCTCTACACGGGTGTTAGGTTTCGCTAAATGTAAGCAAACACTCAGTTCATCAAGTATCTTAATGTCTGCAGTTATCATGAGGAAGAAAATAAAAGTTACAAAAATCGACATATTCCTTGCTCATCTGCAGACATGAGAACATTAAAAGCAAAACAATTCAAAACTGGATACAAGAGAAATTCTTGGTAGCCTTACACTGTCCGAACATTATGCGGATAAAATAAAATCAACAAAAGCAAAACCTACACTACACTGCAAAAACATAAGGTTTAAACAGAGGCTTTTACCTTCAGCCTACTTCTCTGTTAACATCAGAGCAAAACCCTCTACTCGGGTGCTAGCTTTTGCAAAATGTAAGCAAACAAGCAGTTTAGCAAATATCTCAATGTCTGCAGTTAAGATGAGGAGGAAAATAAAACTCAAAAATCGACACAGTCCTTGCTCATCGGCAGACATGCAAACGTTAGACAGCTAAACAAAACAATAATAAAACTGGATACAAGACAAATTCTTAGTATCCTTCGTGACACTGCGTAAATTCATGCGGCACCCTTTCAGACGTGCTCTGGGGGACGCGCATACCACAGTTGTCGATGGGCCAGATCGCGACGGAGGGACAAAAGGCCAACCTGTCCGAAGCACACAGTGGCGGTGACCTTTGTCCCGCGGGCCCCTAACTCCGACAAAGACGCACCCGGACGCCTAAGCTTCCTCATTGTGGGCCGCCCAGAGCAGCGGTCACCCTCTCGCAAACTTGGGGGAGGACCTTTGTCGTTACAGTCGCGTACGCACCACCTCGCTTTGCTCCACCGTTTAGCCTTCACAAAAGATGATGAAACCAGGCGACTATTTCGGCGTCTCTTTTTCTTGGCCCTCGCGACACGCTTTATGCCTAATCTCGATTTGTGCGAGACCCGCAACTTTTGACTTTTAGAGAACTTTTTCGGGGTTTCCAGCCTCCGCTCGAGGCAACTTGGACCTTTCCCCTTTCCCCGAAGTTTTCGCTGGCGCCTTTTCTCTTTCAGGGCGGCACGGAACGTTCCCCGACTCGGCAATAATACTCGGAAGTACATTGCTCAAAACTCCAGGCGGCTCAACTGGCTTATCCTCGGCGTTATTTCTAGCTGTCTGCACTTCAGAAACAACGCTACAATCGACACTTGCTAAACCAGCCGGCTCGCCATCAGATGTCTCTCCTTGATGAGAGTCATCACCTCGCGCTATGTTGAGCGCCTCTCCCTCTCGTGGTAAGCTAAGCGGCTCATCATCTGAACTTTTACAGTCTACTTCATTAGCGCTTTCTGCTTCCGGAACCTCATGAGCAGACTCACAGGCCATCGGATCCGTCATAGCTGCCGCCGATTCGTCACCAAAACAAAGGCCTTTCGAAGGCATATCCACGTCATTCTGAGAGGGATAATGCTCGGGCAGGTTTTGGGACACCAAAGTTTCCGGGGCGAGCAGTCTGAACGGTCCCTCACTCTCAACGCGGGCTAATGGCAAACACACACTTTCATTTTCAACTACTTGCCATGCACACGGGCGTTCCCCTGCGGTCACCTCATTTGTCAAAGAGTACGGATGTACACTATCAAACGTTGCGGAAGAGTCCCGCAGTACGTTTCCTCAACTAATTCCTGAATGGGGGGTTTCAATTGTTCCAGATTATTGTCGCTGCTGTCCCGAAAACAGAGAACATTCCTAGGCTTGCGGCAGCCGATTGCGATGTGACCTAGCTCTTTGCAACGGTGGCATACAACCGGCTTCCTAGCCTTAAACGCCTTTTCTTTCTTTCGATCTTCTGAGTGGCTCACTGTAGACGTGGACTTAGCAGGACTGCCTTTCTTTTCTTATCTGAGGCTGCTTTCTCGTTATTCGGGTTACTTGATGCCTGATAAAGTGCTAAAGCCAATCGCCTTTTCTCATTTATCCTGTCTTCTTCAGCCCATCTTTTGATTCTCTCGGCCTCTTTTTGCTTTTTTTCTACTTCTTCCCAGCACTCCTCAATTTCGTCATCCTCCGCACCGCATTCCTGAATTGCCCTAATCAGCTGCGGCTCTCTCTCTTCTCTCCCAACCTTAATTCCCAGCTCTTCACACAGTAGTAAGAGGTCTGGTCTCTCTAGCTTCTTTACCAACTCCATGGTCTTCACGAGTGAGGACTTTCTACCCGCCGTGACGTTAGGTAGCGAACAAGCGAAGCCTAGACGTACGGTAAAACACTGCCAGTTTTAGAACATGAAAGCTAAAATGGTGAATAGCTGTGACGTATGGTAGCGGTACAACGAAGCCTATACGCACAGAAGATTACACACAGATTTAGAAAACTTCAAAAGCTAAAACCTGGCAAAACTCAAAGAAAGTCAAGCACTCACCATATCGTTGAGGCCCGAGTCAAGCATGGGTCATCCCGTTGCTGCTAACCAGTTGATGAGTTCCAGTTGTCAGCAGCATCACACCGCTGCCATCCAGTTGATGTGATCAGGGTCTGCCCAGAGGACCGGAGCCAGCCAGAGTCCCGGGGAGATGTCGAGGAGAGGAGCCCGGAGCTGTTAACAGTAACGTTTTATTACATTATTTACAGGTAGCGTGTTGCTACATGATGGGGTTAGCATCATGGAAGCTCTCGGAGCTTGTAAGAGCTTGAGAGAACTTGTGAGAGCTCGTCGGGAGCGCATCGGCGCTCGCATTTTATGTGCTGGCCTTCCAGGGTTCCCTGTAGGAAAAAACAATGGAGGCCAGGACAGTCCAATGAAAATTTCCATCTTCACCTCCGCCCCCAAAAGGGGAAGGTGAAACGCCGCCTCCTTCCCAACCACGAAAGGAGAAAGAGGCACGTTCAGTTCGTCCCATGGCGAGGGAAAAACACTGCCCACCGCGCACACACGGCACAGCACGAAGACGATGAGTCTTACGTGGAAGTCAATTTCGTAGTCTGTTGCAATGATGGTTATGCGCGAGGCAGACCACGAATTGTGGAAACAGCGGCAACAAGGCGCCACGGAGAACGTGGGAAATGCATCCGCAGACGGTTCCCAGACGCTGGGTCCTTTGTCCGGGGCACCTTGACGACAAAGCAAGCCGCCTCGACGGCCAACAACTCTTCCTAAACTGTCAATCGGTCAGGCGTGCCCAAAGGGTTTTACGAGGGGCGCAGACAACTTGAGAATATTAGACGAACGACCTTCGTGTTGTCGCCGCTCTTGGTGCATCTCTGGAACCGCTGACCCGGAAGAAATCAGGGTAGTCCTAGCCGCAATGTCTCATGCGTCAAAGCGGCACCAAGCCAGGCAGGCCGATCATAACAGGGGTTCAAACACATTTATGTATCTTCGTGCGTGCGTTTGTATGTGCGCGTGTATATATACGCAAGCAAACCTGAAAAATTTCGGGGGGGGGGAGGGGTTGAACCCCCACCCCCCCCTGGCTACGCCCCTGACCTGGATGCATTGTAAGATTGTGTCAAAATAAATGTCTTGCTTGTACAAATAGACCTTCGTTTTCGATGCGCAAGTCATAAAGTTAGGGGTGTGCGAATATTCGAGTTTCGAATTCCAATCGAATAATACCTGACCGAATAATTCGATTCGACTTTCGAATAGCTCGTATTCAAAGTCTCGAATAATTCGACAGGACGAATATCTAAAACGCGACAAAGGTGCAACTTGGCTAGGGTGGAGTGGATAAAACTAACGCTAACATCGGTACAGTAGGCCTTTCGTTAAAACTTTCACCGATATTCTGGTACAAAAGCGAGCGCATGTTTATTTCAAAGGCGATCATGTATTTGCACACGTAAAAAAAAAGAAACATGAGAAAACTGTCAAGCTCTTCACAACTTCGCCTCTCAAACGAAGGCATGCACGTTCCTTGCCTAGTTCGGTCGCGTATGCCGCAGGCGACGACTTCGGCCCGCGATACCCTCGGTGATTGGATTCATATATGAAAATTTGTTCCCGCTGTGCAGTCGTCACTGCCGCACCGCACCACTCGTTCAAGAACTCCCAGCGCTTCGGCGCGTAGTTGAAACACTGCTGTGAACGAGCGCCCGAAGATTGTTGGGCCCCGAGTGTGCATCGAGATAAAGCAGTATTGCGCGACCACAGATGGAGTACAATTGAAGCCGTATTCCGCGACCGTATGAAAAAAACTAGCTACCGTACCCCCTTTTTTTAGCCGTTGAGAGGGCCCCTGCTAACTGGAGTGACGGTTCTTCTATCAACATTCCTGCGCGCCCAGAAAAGCCGAATAAAAATACTCTTCCGAACAAGCGCGTAATGAAGCTGCCACCAACCCGTAGCGTCCCTGATTTTTCCTTTGTCTTGCAGCAACTGGCTGTACTAGTTTCATGTAAATATACGTACTATTCGATTCGAATTCGATTCGAGATGAAATTTCACTATTCGCACACCCCTACTAAAATAACGCATTCAAGTATGGTTGCTGATACCTTTACCTGCATTGAGACGTCACGGAGAACACTGTGGCATCAAAGTGAAAACTGCACGGACGTTGTTTTGGTGTCAAGCTCACGGCAAGTCATTCATTTGATTCCCTATCTTCGAGCGCTTCGGGGTGCGAGTGGCAAACGTAGCTGATATACAAGGAAGTAAACTGAAAACATTAGTTTTCAGTGCCAATACACGCTTTGCAGCGAGCCGCCAGAAATGTGCCAGCTAGCCTTTGTTATAATCCGCATGGTAACGTGAAATAGTTGCAACGAAAAGCGGCTGCTACGCGCGCGCGGGCGCGAGCGCAGGCATCTCTGAGCCGACAGCAGCGCCGCCGCATCTGGATGAATTCTCGCTCCCTCTCCGGCGCGCCGATGCTGACACCTCTCCTTCTAGCCACCATACCATGCACCATACTGTAACCATACCTATGGTATGCCTATGGGGAGCTTTTCCTCTAGAGGCAGTATATTAACTCTATGAAGGCCGCGTCCGCGCCGCGGATGCCTGCGCAGGGGGCGCTGCTATCTATCGGGGCGCCTGCACGGTGCATGTCGCGCAGGAGGAATCGGTGGAGTATCGCGCCTTGCCTTTTATTTCGTGCTCCCGCATGAACTACACGTTTTCGTTCTGCTCGTGTGGGCAGAGATTGGAACGTCTTGAACCGACCAAACATTGCATTCAACGTCGTCTCTTGTCTGGACACTGCCGTGATCACACTAAGATCAGTGGTGGATCCAGACACTCATTTAAGAGCGCGCGGTTGCTCGAAGCAAAACCAAAGGGCGAAAAAATCACCTTTTTTTGTGTTAAGGAGTTACTGTTATCACAAGACTGCCATCATAATATATATACTGTTAAATTGTTCTTACGAAGGTACCAAACATTTCTAAGATCAGTTTTTAATAAGCAAACAATTCTGAGAGTAAAAAATTGCAGTGGCTTAGCTCGGCTATGCCAGGATATACGTAGCGTTAGCAAAGGTTCAGCTGATTATTCTGAGCTTTCCAGATTTCCGCAGCACGTTTAGCGTTCCTCTGTTCATTCTTCTTACGCTGAAGCGCTAATTGCCAGGCAACTACTTCGGGATCCGATGACATAAGCTTCTTGGCTCTTCTGCGCCGTTGAGCAGCATTTGCGCTCTCCTTCTCCATGGCGTTACCCACCTGCAAACGCCAGTCAGAGGCTATCAAGCGGCACCAGCGCACTGTCAGACGGCGACTGCACAGCGAAGGCGAATACACCATCTCCCGCTAAAGGGGACCATGAGTAGATGCGAAGCCGGAGCACTTGCACGATCGCGTTCCGTTGGTGTTCGTTGGGCATGCTACCGAGCTCGCGTCGTGGAACGCGAACAGCGACGCTACGCGCGTCGTATCTTCCATCTAGCCTGGCTGTTAATTCTCACAGGGCGAGCGGGGAACGCGGTCGACAGGCGGGCGAGAGGGGGCAGCGTAGGAGAGGAGAGAGAAGGGTAGGGGACGCGCATGCGCTCGAGCTCATCGCGGCGTTGCGCAGGAGAGAATTTCGGCATGTCTAGCCCGCGTTTCAGAGGAAGAGTGGAAAGAGGAAGTGGAGAGGGTAATGGGAGAGGGGAGAGGAGAGGGATAGTGGAGAGGTGAAGGGAGAGGGTGAGTGGAGAGAGGAAATGGGAGAGGGTAGATGACAGGAGGAATGGTGAGGGGGAGTGGAGAGGTGTGTGGAGAGGGTATGCGCATGCGCAGTAAGGGTGGTCACGCCGCACACCACCACCGGATTGAGCTCCGCCTTAAGATACTTCGCATCTAATAGCTGCGCGCGCCATGGCTACGACGTCACCCCTCTCGAATGCGCAGAGCAGCAGCGGCGAGTCGCGCGCGCATGCGCAGCACGGCTCATGATGACCCCCGCGAAACCTGCTCTGGCTAGGCAAGTGTAGCTAACGCTACAAAACATTACTTGAGATATATTTAGTGTGCTAAGTCTCGTAATCATAAAGGTTGGTCCTCGATGTGTTACGGAGACAATAAACGCAATGCAGTTCTCAGAATGGGTGAGTATATTAACTACAGACATCGTAACATTGGAGTTTTTTTTTTCAACAATAAGCGAAGTTCTTACGATTTCGCTCAAATTATTATTAGATATCTATACTGTCATATATATATATATATATATATATATATATATATATAAGAGACAAAACATTATTTTTGTCCTTGCTGGGGTCCAGGGAGGCGGCAGTCGGAAGACTATATAGCCCTACAATGCCGCCACAAATAAGTTGTGCTCCCACGGGCTGAGACATTTACAGCAGAAGCTTGGCACATCAGAACCATGTGTATCAGCCGAAGAACAGACATATGGGAACTTTTCCACGAGTATCTTGCCACAAGGTTCGAAATTATAAAATTAAAGGGGTGTTGGCTTTCATAATGTGCGTTGTATTTGGTTTTTGGCTCCTCCATTGAAACTATAGGTTCGTTCTTTAATGGCACTGTTGCATGCCGGAATGAGCGGGAAATAGGCGCGAAGCGCGGCACAATAACACGTACTTACATGTATTCGCGGCACAAGAAATACTCAACCAGATGTGTCGTTCAATGTCAATTCGTCGACTGCTCGCCCACCAGAAATTTCGGGCGTAGCCAGAAATTTTTTTCGCGGGGGGGGGGGGGGGTGGGGGGTTCAACCATACTTTATGACCTGACGAGCCCAGGCGCATTCACGGCTATCTCCTCCCGCGCCCTGGACCCCTTCGCACATGAGCAAGGGCGGCGCGGGGCCCCTTTGAAACCGTATCAGGCGTAAGCTGTCCCTGGGAGCAAGTGTCGGCGGAGCAGCGTCATAGTGCAGAGCGCTCGCTCCTTACTCGAGCCATACAAGAGCATAGTCGGTCGGACCCCCAGTCCCGATACGCCGGGTTCACAAGTCCTGCGCGAGCTGACTGCGACAGGCGCTCCTGTTATGGGTACTCCGGGAGCCACTCCACCGAAAGGCGTGATTTCAGTGATAGGTTAACTGGCCAACGCAGACATACGCATGTCGTATGCTACCAGTGCGGTCAAACTGGTCATGTGAGGCGGCAATGCTTTGCGCGCCGTAGCGCGAATGCAGGTTCGGGAAACTGCTTCGGCCGGCGACACTAACCACTGGCGGTGTGCCGCAGCTCACGGCCGTAAATGCCAGGAGCGTGGCACGCTGTCCGGAGCGTGTAATGGACGAACATCAAGCTGGTGAGTCGGTCATCGTTCCCACTGTTTGCCGCGTAACGCAGACGAGATTCCTGAACCGGTATCAAGAAGAGCAGGTACGGTAATGCCCAGCGCTTTAACTGTCATCGTCGGTTCTGGATAGAGCAGGTACGGTAATGCCCAGCGCTTTAACTGTCATCGTCGGTTCTGGATCCAGAACCGACGATGACAGTTAAAGCGCTGGGCATTACCGTACCTGCTCTTCTTGATACCGGTTCAGGAATCTCGTTAATCGGTGACGTGTTGCTTGAGAGGTGTAAAGCTAAAAAGCTGAAGTTTCGTAACTCAAATGTTCAGTTGCGAATGGCATCAAGCCACGTATCAAACGCTGAAGGTTGTGTTCGTTTACGGATAAGCTTTAATGGAAAAACGAAGCGCGAGCGATTTGTTTGTTTGCCTGGTCTATCAGTGCCAATGCTTCTCGGTCGAGATTTTCTTGCAGACGAGGGGCTCACACTCGACTTTCCTGCAAGAGGCTACCGCCTTCACGGACAGACCGAGACGACACCCTTTGCGGAGAAGATAGACTTCGTGCCTGTACCAAGACACGCGGAAGGCGTGGCAGCCATGCACACCACCCTGCCGTCAGCAGTCATGCAGTCCCTCAGCGACTTCACGGGAACGAACCACCAACGGAAGCAGCTAGGGGCCGTGCTGACACCGTTCTCGGGAATGTTTACGGAACGTCCTGGGAAGACCGACGTCCTAGTGCATCGCATCAATACCGGCGACGCCCGGCCATGGCGTTGCAACCCGAGACCGCTGAGCCAGCACAAGCGAGCCGTTCTCGATAAAGCCCTGGACGAAATGATCGACACAGGAGCCGTACGACCCTCGGACAGTCCGTGGGCCTTCCCTGTGGTATTGGCCCCAAATAAAGATGGTACGGCACGTCTTTGTGTGGACTACCGCAGGCTCAACGCAGTCACGGTGAGAGATTCCTACCCTTTTCCAGCAATATCGAGCATAACTTACGCGCTGGGAAATGCAAAGTTCTTCACCACTATCGACTGTTCTGGTGGGTATCTGCAAATCGAGGTTCACCCTGACGATATCCCGAAAACGGCATTCGCATGTCATAGAGGCTTGTTTGAGTTTGTGCGCATGCCCTTTGGTCTCCAATAGTCCGAGTTCCTATCAGCGCATGATGGATATGGCCTTGGGTGATGCAAAGTTTAATTATGCACTTTGGTATCTTGATGATGTGACGGTGTTTTCGCGCACGCTTGAAGAGCATCTTGCACACTTGCATACGGTGCTACAGCGCATGTCAGCAGCCGGTCTAACTGTTCATCCCGGGAAACCGCAGCTAGCTACTAACAAAATCAACCTTCTTGGGTTTGTTGTCGACAACGGCGTACTAAAACCGAACCCAGATAAACTGAAGGCAATTGCGGATTACCCCCCACCCCAGAATACTAAGAGCTTGCAAAGGTTTCTCGGAATGATTGCTTTTTATCGTGACTTCATTTCGCAGTGCGCAGACATCTCCCGACCACTAACTCAGTTGCTGAAGAAAGGCGCGAATGGCTCTGGAGCGGTGAGCAACAAGCAGCTTTCGACACGCTTCTGAAAGCAATCGCCAGTAGCGCCTCCCTTCAGCTGCCAGATCTTAACAAACCTTTTGTGTTACAGACAGACGCCAGCGATTACGGACTTGGCGCAGTACTTTTACAGGAATGCGCAGGTGCTTTGAGGCCTGTTGCTTTCGCAAGCCACACTCTGACCGATGCGGAACGCAACTACTCGGTAACAGAAAGAGTGCCTGGCTATCATTTTCGCATTAAAGAAGTTTGACATGTTTTTCGACGGGGTTCAGTTTGTCATTCAGACTGATCACCAAGCGCTCTCTTGGCTGAAACGATTGCCTAATCCCTCGGGACGATTGGCCCGATGGGCGCTTACCTTGCAGCGCTACGACTATGTCATCGAGTACAAGAAGGGTAGCACTAACACAGTTGCTGACGCACTTTCACGTGCACCTTTGTCTATTGAACCCCAGGTCGAGCCGGAAACAGTGTGTGCGGTTACGACACCAGCTGTGACAATGCAGTCACGTTGTGGTACTTTGGTGAGTAAACAGGAGCTCCTTGCAGCACAGCAGGGCGATGGCCTTTGTCGTAAGGTGTCAGAAAAGCTAGCGGCTCGTGATTCAACTGACACCGGAAGCGACGAGGAGACCGACTGCTACCTGCTCGGAGGAGGAGGCCTCTTGTTCCGGTACTTTCCTCAGGTTGACGATGGTAGTGTGGAGTCACCGTTTCGAGTTGTCATTCCTCGCAAACTTCGCAATTTTTTCATAAAGTACCATGACAGTGCTTTAGCTGGTCACTCTTCAGGGCAGAAGACTTACGAGAAGCTGTGTCGTACGGTAACCTGGCCAGGGTTGAAAAAGGATGTGTTACGCTACACGCGTTCCTGTTCAGTGTGTCAAAAGGCGAAACCACGTGGCGGTTTACCATTAGGAACAATGCAGTCAGTTGAGAGTACATCGCCATGGTAGATTGTTGCATGTGACGTAATGGGCCCGTTTCCCATGAGTCCGCGGCGAAACCAGTATCTGCTTGTTGTGACGGACCATTTCACGAAATGGGTTGAATTGTTTCCTTTGCGCAAGCTCACTTCGCAGAAAGTATGGGACTGCCTTCTCGAAACCTTCACGAGGTTCGGATTCCCTGCCCAGCTGATCACGGACAACGCGACGTACTCCACCAGCAAGGTGTTCACGGATTCCTGTGACGCCTTGGGAATTCGTCACAAGCGCACGTCTGTGTATCACCCGCAAGCCAACATGACGGAACGGGTAAACCGAAATCTGAAATCTATGCTTGTCGCGCATACTGAGCGTCATAAAGACTGGGATCTGAAACTGGCAGAAATAGCGTTCGCAACTAGGACGACAGTTAATCGCTCAACAGGTTTCACTCCTGCTCAACTTAACCTGGGCAAAGAATTGAGCTTTCCGCAGGACAGTGCTTTGACATGTGCAACCGCTTCTTCAAGGCCTTATTCAAAGTTTGCAGGGGACCTGAGACCAGGGGCGTAGCCAGAAATTTTTTTCGGGGGGGGGGGGGGGGGGGTTCAACCATACTTTATGTATGTTCGTGCGTGCGTTTGTATGTGTGCTTGTATATATACGCAAGCAAAACTGAAAAATTTCGGGGGGGGGGGGTTTGAACCCCCCCCCCCCCCCTTGGCTACGCCCCTGCCTGAGACAGAGGCTGACCGACGCGGTACAACAAGCCAGACAGCACCTCGATGTGTCCCGAATGGAACAGGCAGGACAGTGTGACAAGCGTCGACAAAACGTTAGCTTTGAGGTTGGGGACTTGGTGTTGAAGCGGACACACTCGCTCAGCGACGCCTCGAAAGGTTTTGCCGCTTCCTTAGCTAACAGGTGGGACGGACCGTATAGAATCACCCAGAAATCCAGGCTCTCGTACATGCTGAAAGATTGCTTAACTAATCAAGCGTGTGGCCCTATTCATGTCTCAGATCTGAAACCATTTTATGCACGGCAAGACGCAGCAGCTGATGATCCAGATATGCCTCACCAGGGCTTGGCCACCCAGTCACCCACGCCACTAAGCAAGTGGTACAACCTGCGTCCCCGGTGACGGACAAGAGGGGTTTGCGAAAATGACTCATTCCCTTTACTTGTACTTTTTTCCAGTTCCGTTTTTCCACGAATTTGGAGGGAGGAGGAAGCATTCATAGGCCTTCCCAAAGTACTTTAATGTCCCGTTCGCCTTGTTATGCGTTGAATGCACATAATTTTGTTGGTGGCGAGAAGGAAATGTTTACTGGTTTTCATTGTCCTCGCTATGCTTTAGGGTCCCTGCAGCGGGCCTTTCCGGACCATCCTCCGGTCCCCACCACGTCACCTTGAGTGGGGGGATGTGTGGGAACCACGCCCACCGGCTATCGCGAGGTAGCGCCACGTGCTACGCAGAGGTAGGGTGCCTTGATGCCTGCGCGGGGAGAGTATTTCGGCCGCGCGTTAAAAAAGTGCGGCCGGTGCGGCCCTCTGGCGGGGGTCTGGCCGTTGCCAGGCGAGCGAGACCGGCGAGACGGAGACGCGTAGACGCGGTGGCTCCGGCCGTCGTATCGATAGTATGCGCTCCTCTTCTGCGGTAGTGTTATGTTATTTCGGCAGAGTAAAAAGCTGGGCTTGGTGTTCCTGACTACTGTGCGATGGAGTTAGGAGAGGCCAGGATAGACGCACATCATTATCTTTGTTTATTGCTAGCGTGCATGCTTGTTGACATCCGACCGTCAGTTCGTACGTGTTGCATATCGTGCTTTAATTGTGGTGTTAATTCTAATGCGGCCGGATCGCTCGCACTGAGCTTACAAGAGTGCCCCCTACCTCTAGGCCGCACACCTTGATTTAACAGCACTAACATTGTTTCATTTCGTTGTTGCTGCAAGTATAAATTCTGAGTGAACAAAGCAGTACAAAAGCGTGCACTGTCGGCGCAGAGCATTACGACGTTCGGCGACGAGTATGGCGAGTACGAACAAGGTTCTGTCTTCGGGAGAAGAAGCGGCGCGGCGGGAAATATGATGGGAATTCGCTAGAGCATATGGGCCCAACGATGACGGGCCGACCCCGAGTTTCGAGTGAGAGAGGCGTGTCGCCGCAACTGCACGACAAAACTCGTCGGGAAGAGAGACGTCGGCCGCCCAGCAACGAAGGGAATCCGATCCTGACTTGCGAGTGGCCAAAGCAGGAGCTCACGGACCGTTTAGCGGCGTCATATTATCGTCGCTGTATCGACAGCTAAAATAATACTTAGTAAAAAACGCACCCCAAAGCCAAGGAAAAGGCACCAGCTCCGCAGTTTCATCAGTCTTCGCGACGCCAAGTCAGTGAAGCTGTGCTAAATTTTACCCTTGAATGTTGCATTTGTGCGCCGTGACGTGCAGCTCATGCAGTCACTGCTTCATCGCAATGCCCACTGAATACTTTGTAATACCAAAGGAAACATGGCACTGCCGCAGAACCCAACGACGGTCGGAGTGCCGCCGCGGCCGCGTCTTCGTCGTCTAGGCAACCGCGACCGCAGCGCGCGGAGCAGCTCTGTGACTTTTTTAACGCGCGGCCGAAGCACTCTCCCGCCTGCGCGCTCCGCTGAGGGTGAGGACAGGCGCGTCGTCTGCTACGACGGCCGCCATTGCGAATCCCGCCGCCGCTCGGCAGCATGCGAAACGCGCTACACAAAGCGCTTGCGGTGCGCGGATACGTCCCGAAATAAGTGCACGCTAGTGAGCTTTCTCTTTTTCTTTTCTTTTTTGAAGCTTGGGCAGCTTTTATTGCTGTTGTTGCCTAAATGTTATTAAGGAAACATGTAATTCATGTAAGCTGACGGCCTGTGTGTGTGTATGCGCTAGAGGTAGACGTAGACTCCGTTATGTTGAAAACCAATCCTCTTCCTTACGCCGGAAACGACAAAGTCTAAAGCCTTACTTATTTTCTCGTAAGCTCTGCATTCCAGATACACAAACAATCGTTTAAAGTATTTGTATACATGTCAGCAGCAGCAGCAGTATATGTATCTGAACACACACAATTTAGTGTTGCCAAGCTACCCAAGCGCGATTAAGGTGGCTCATTTTGCTAAGTTTGCAAACAATTACTCGTTTATTATAAATGGCAGCATACATATTGTACACAGAATAAAGGGCCGAGGGGCAGTATGGTGCGATTATCCTGCTAAAATGAAACGAAAGCTTCTTTATCATTATTATTTCTTGCTCACAATCTGTAGCCGCTACTGTATCGGCACTCGAGTTGCACCTTGAGTCCTTATCAAAACGATGAATACGTTGTTGAGTAGTATGCCGTAAAACTTTGCATGCGCGCAGTATCAGTGCGTTTTTTCCTTCTTGTTTTTGTATCTGCAGTTTCTTTTTCTGTATCTGCAGGTTTTCTCTCATGCCCAATTGCATGCACATAATATTGAGTGTTCCCCGCAGGGGCGTCTGCGAGAGCAGGCGTTTGGTGTGTAGCGACACCACGGACCCGAGCTAACGGGGGGGTTTCGACCCCCTCCCACGCCTAGCCGTGCGTGGCATCGCCGTGTCCGGGGAAAAGGGGATCCTGGGGGTTGAGTCGATGCCGGGTGATTGGACCTTTAAGGCCCCCCGGCAGAGGCAACACACCCCTTTGGCCCCGGCTTCACGTAGACGGCACCCCTGGGCTGACCCACCCAGGGGAAATCGGCAGTCGCCTTTTCCCGTTTTTCTCTCCCTACATCTTCGTCTTTCTCTCTTACTTTTAATCTTTCCTGTCTACTCCTCTCTTCCAATTTCTTGCAATCTTCCTGGCGGCAAGGGTTAACCTTGTGTATGTGCTCTACCTTGAGCATAATATATTTGGTTATAGTGGTAATGTACGGCTGGTGCCTGCAGCACTATAAGATCTGCAGCATCCCCTAGTTGGGCTCCGTGGTGGGTGGCCGCCATTACTGCCGAAGTACATTATGCAAGTATGGAAACTCCTGCATTTCCCCGACTCCTTGATCGTCACCCTCAGAAGAGGGTGCGCACCGATGAAATACTAAACATCTTTTCCAAACCCAAAGAGACCTTTCCCCGATTTCATGTAGTTCACAGCGAAACAGCTGACAAACCAGCCAGAACTCTCTCTCCCTTTGTTGTCGCAAAAGGCTTAACTGACACCCTTGGCCCGGGCTATAGGGTAACAAAAATGGCGAGCGGAGACCTCCTCCTAGAGATCCGTGATAGCGAACAGCACACCAGACTGAACAAGCTTGTGACATTCGGAGAAACTCCTGTAACAGTCTCAGCACATCGTTCTATGAACACAGCACGCGGAGTCGTGTCTGACTCAGATCTTATCTACCTGTCTGAAGCCGAGCTCCTCGAAGGCTGGAAGGGCCAAAATGTTACGAACGTACAGCGCATAGTCATCCGACGGGAAAATAAACAAATCCCTACAAAACACCTGATACTAACCTTCAATTCCAGCGACTTGCCACAAACCATAGAAACTGGGTACACAAGAACACCAGTCAGACCCTACATACCAAACCCTCGCCGATGCTTTCAGTGTCAAAGGTTCGGCCATGGCTCTCGAAGCTGCCGTGGTCGACTCACCTGCGCAAAATGCGGAGCTCAAGCCACGACTCTGACAATTGCGTCGCTGCACCTCACTGTGTGAACTGTGACGGTGCACACGCCGCATACTCCCGATCATGTCCAAACTGGAAAAAGGAAAAAGAAATTATCAGTCTAAAAGTCCGCGAGAACATCTCCTTCAGAGAAGCTCGCAAAAGGTGTTCGCCATTCCACACTAACACCTATGCTGATGCGGCGCGCAAGGGGGCAGCACCGCACCAGCCTCTGCCTCACCAACGACCCGCTAGCAGCGAGCCGTTGGCTATGGCACCCGCCCCCGTGGTGGCAGTAGCTAAGGCTGCTCCACCCACTCAGCCACAGAGCCTCGCGACTCCAGGGTCGTCGAGTCTCAAGACTTCGCCTCGTCAGGCGAGGTCTCCAACACGAACAAAAGGCCCGCGCCCGCGGGCATCCAGTGCCTCCCAGGAAGTAATGGATACAACTCCGGCACTTCCTGGGCCGAAGGACCGGCGCGGCTCTCAGGACCGCGCCAGGAAAGCCAAAAAACCCGTAACGGGGCCGGATGACGGTCCTGCTACATAAGTACCAAGCTTTTTTAATCCGTACACACAGCACTATTTTATATCCAATATGAAGACAGAAATCTTACAGTGGAACGTGAGAGGTCTTCTGAGAAACCTCGATGACGTTCAGGAACTCATCCATAAGCATGCTCCAAAAGTGCTGTGTGTACAGGAAACCCACCTCAAATCAAAACACACAAACTTCCTTCGCCAATACACTGCCTTCCGTAAAGACCGCGATGATGCTCTGGCATCGTCTGGTGGAGTAGCGATTATAGTGGTAAAAATATAGCGTGTCAACAGCTACATCTACAAACCCCTCTCGAAGCAGTGGCTGTTAGAGCGGTACTTTTGAATAGGCTTCTTTCCATTTGCTCTATTTACATTCCCCCACACCATAAGCTTCAAAACAGGAATTTCAATCTCTAATAGATCAGCTACCAGAACCATACATTATTCTTGGAGACTTCAATGCACACAGCACACTATGGGGTGACTCCCGATGCGATGCACGAGGTCGTTTGGTGGAGCAGTTTCTGTCCAGCTCCGGCGCTTGTCTATTGAAAAAAAAGAACCTACATACTATCATCTGGCAAATAAAACATATTCTTCCATAGATCTAAGCATTGTCTCTCCAACTCTTCTACCTGATCTGAAATGGCATGTAATTAAAACCCGTACGGGAGCGACCACTTCCCGATAGCTTTGCAAACATCGGAATCCATGAACATACCCCTCAGTCCCCTCGATGGAAGGTCGACTCAGCGAACTGGGAGCAGTTCCTAAATGAAACTCTGTTAAAATGGGTGAAATACGTGGTTAAGTATAGACGGTGCTGTTGAGTAATCACCGCATTTCTTATCGCTGCCGCATCTAGGTGTATCCCTAAAACAAATGGATCATCCTGCAAACGCCGTGTACCATGGTGGAACAACGAGTGCCGGAGCGCCCGTAAGAATCAAAACAAAGCATGGGGCTTGCTCCGCGATTCTCCTACTGCAGAAATTTAGGTCAACTTTAAACAAATAAAGTCTCAAGGAAGGAGAACGCGCCGACAGGCTAGAAGAGAGAGCTGGCAAGCATTTATATCAAGCATCAATTCCTATACAGACGAGGCAAAGGTGTGGAATAGAGTGAACAGAATAAGAGGCCGCCAACCACACTCACTACCACTGGTAAACACTGAAGGAGACACCTTAGAAGACCAGGCAAATTTTCTGGGCGTACATTTTGAACATATATCTAGTTCGTCGAACTATTCAGAGACATTTCAAACATATAAAACACGAATAGAACAACTGCCAATAGAAAGAAAAGGTACAAACAGCGAGCATATAACCGACCATTCGTCCTTGCAGAGCTTCAGGCATCCCTTAACTGTTGTAAAACATCTGCCCCCGGTTCTGACCGCATAGTATATGAATGTTACAACATTTGCACCCAGAAAACCAGAAAACACTCCTTTGTCTTTACAACACAATATGGTCTTCAGGCCTTATTCCGTCTGCTTGGAAAGAAGCTATTGTTATCCCCATCCTCAAGAGGAAAGAACCCTTCTTTGGCAAATAGTTACAGGCCCATAGCATTGACGAGACTGTCTCTGCAAACTCTTTGAAAAAAATGGTAAACCGGCGCCTTCTTCATTACCTTGAAAGCAACAATCTTTTAGACCTCCTCAATGTGGTTTCAGGGAAGGTAGATCCACAACAAATCACCTTGTCCGCATAGAGGCGATCATACGGGATGCCTTTATACACAAGCAGTTTTTCTTGTCACGTGTTCTTAGACATGGAGAAGCATACGACACCACGTGGCGTTTCGGCATTTTCGTGATCTCTCGGCATGAGTGTCCGCGGCAACTTGCTAAACACTATTGAGAGTTATCTGTCCGACAGGACATTTCGCGTAAGAGTAGGTGATGCGCTGTCACGACCATTCACGCAGGAGACAGGTGTTACCTCAGGGTGGTGTGCTGAGCTGCACTCTTTTTATCATAAAATGAACTCCTTGGGCACTGTGTACCCCGCACACTTCTTTTACTCCGTCTACGTGGACGATGTGCAACTTGGTTTTAAGTCGTGCATATCGCTATCTGCGAGAGGCAAGTGCAGCTTGCTCTGACAAGGTATCCAAGTGGGCAGATGCTAACGGATTTAAGTTAAATCCCCAAAAAAGTACCTGTATTCTGTTCTCAAGGAAGAGAGGGAGTCATTACCAGACCCTAGCATAGAGATCAGTGGCGAACGACTATCAGTGAGCTCTGAGCATAAATTCCTTGGCATCATATTAGACTCAAAACTAACATTTATCGCGCACCTCAAACACATAAAAGCAAAATGTCTGAAAGCAATGAACGTTCTCAAACTTTTGGCGCGTACAGCGTGGGGCAGTGACAGACGATGCCTTCTGAGCTTGTATAAGAGTCTCGTAGGCTCACGCCTTGACTATGGAGCTGTAGTATACCAGTCTGCCTCACCCAGCTCCCTAAAAATGTTAGACCCCGTTCACAACCTTGGTATCCGCCTTGCAACCGGTGCCTTCAGAACTAGCCCAGTAGAGAGTCTTTACGTTGAATCGGATGAGTGGCCTCTCTATCTCCAGAGAACCTACTCCAGCCTCAAATACTTCCTGAAGGTAAATGCATACCCCCAACACCCATGTTATAAAGTCGTTAATGATACCACATGTACCACCCTCTATCAGAATCGCCGAACGGCCCGGGAGCCCTTCTCACTCCGTGTGAGGAGCCTCTGCCATCTCATGGATGTTGGCCTTCTAGAACATCGTCTCATGGCTCCTGCAAACGCGTTAGCACCGTGGCTCTGGCAAGTTCTTGATTGTGACACATCTTTTATTGAGGTGACGAAACATGCACCACAGGCACACATCACAATGCATTTTCTTGAACTTCAGAGTAAGTATTCCTGCTCGGAGTTCTACACAGATGCGTCAAGGTCACAAACTGGTGTATCTTATGCAGCTCTTGGCACTAACTTCTCTGAATCCAACGTGATGGATGCGGAAACAACTATCTTCACTGCTGAAGCTTATGCAGTACTATCAGCTGTAAAGCACATCACTAAAACAAAAATAGAGAAGGCCGTAATCTTCACCGACTCCCTTAGTGTGGTCAAAGCTTTAAAGTGTCTCCGGAAAAGTAAAAATCCTGTAATAAATAATCTTTATTCCGCCCTGTGTGACATGTGACAGCATACATGCATACATGTCATGTCAACCAGCATGTCAAGTATGCTGGGTACCTGGACACAGAGTATCAAAGGGAA
Organism: Rhipicephalus sanguineus; assembly: GCF_013339695.2. NCBI lineage: Eukaryota > Metazoa > Arthropoda > Arachnida > Ixodida > Ixodidae > Rhipicephalus > Rhipicephalus sanguineus. The sequence continues at coordinate 124,648,013 of NC_051178.1, forward strand.
TATCCTTGCCGATGAACTGCGGGAATGGCGGTAACAAGAGCGCGCAACCACTCTTTAGTCTCCCGGCAATAGACGTGAAGCATTTATAAGGAAAAGGCTAAGGAATTACTGGCAGCAACAATGGACAAAGAAATCCACACAACTACACACAATTAGCTCCCACATAGGTAACTGGCTACCAGTGTCAAAAAACACGGAGAACAGAAGTTAGGTTTTGCCGCCTAAGGATTGGTCACACGTATAGCACACACAGCTACCTGCTGACCGACACTGAACCACCTACCTGCGAAAAATGCGGCAAGTCTCTCACTGTTTCTTCATGTCCTCTTGGAATGCCATGAGTCGGAGACATACAGAAAAAGTATTTTCCATTGCCATGCCGCCAGCATCTGCCGTTACATCCTGCAATGTTATCGGGAATGAGCCGCGTTTCAAAAACAGAGTCACTTTTAGCATTTCTCATGAACTTAAATTTTTTTCGAGTCATCTACGCAGGAGACAGCAGCGCGACCTCCTGAAGAGGGTTGTTGCTGCAGCAGTTTAAAGGGAAGCACCTACTCTCTAGCCCTTGCGCGCAAGGACCTAGCTGCGGTATCCGGTCGCCACGGCATAATTTTATGAACCCCATTATGACCATCTGCCATGACAGCCCATAATCATCGACCACCTCACGCGCCAATTGTCATATTTTTAATCGTCTATATCTTCTACGCTTGGATAAAGCTTTTTATTTTAGGCCACTTTACAGCCCCCTTACATAACCCATCGTACTCCATTGTTCATAGCGCTGGCGCCTCTTTGGCCACACTTGGCCCTTGCGCCAATAAACACCATCATCAACCAATCTAATATTGAGTGTTTCCAATACTGTTTTTACACTTTGTGCGGCAGATGCACGGCGTCGGTATTTGTCTCTTTTATTGATGATAATATCTGGGGTTTTACTTGCCAGAACCATATGATTATGAGGTACGCCGTAGTGGAGGGCTCCATGAATTTTGACCATCTGGTGTTCTTTAACCTGCATTGACATCGCACTGTACACGGGCCTCTAGCATTTCGCCTCGACCTAAATGCGACCGCCGCGGCCGGGATTGAACCCGTGACTTTCGGGTTAGCAGCCGAGCTCCGTCACCACCATACCACCGTGGCGGACGTATTTTTAAAGCGAAAGCCCTAAATGCCTCATCAAACGCGAAATTTGACCGTCGGCGTCCCGCGTCTACGGCGTCAGCATACCAGGACGTTGAGGACGAGGGATGCAAAAAATCATCGTCACGTGATGTCACCATATGACGTCATCATGGCTTCACAAATTTTGGCGTGACGTCATATGATGCCGTTATCACATGACATCGTAGCTTGGTCAAAAGTGGGCAGATCACGGAGGCAGTGCAAAACCAGGTGAGGTGCCTCCGATCTTGGAGGCAATGCAAAACCACGCTTTGTGCGCAAAAAACTGAGAAGAAGATGGCTTTTGCTTCGGAGCCGTCTTAAGCGAACGCATAAGGGAGCCTGTGAAATTTTATTTCATTAACTGGTTTTCCATGACGTACTCACTGTACAACTTGACTTTGTTTCTCGTATTTTTTTACTGACATAGCGTGTCTACTGTAAACAATGCTTCCCCGTCTTCTTGTTGTTTTCATGCGTCTTCTTTGTATAGACGCTTCGCGAGAACTGTTTGTATGCGCATTCCTGTATGAGCCTTCAGGGCTTATATTATTAATAAATAAGTTATGCTTGCTCAAAGAAATAAGATACTGAATGTGTGTGTGTGTGTGTGTGTGTGTGTGTGCGTGTGTGTGTGTGTGTGTGTGTGTGTGTGTGCGCGCGCGCGCGCGCGCGCGCGTTAATATCCATTGCACAGGCCATTTATTTGTGCGCATTAATGCTGCGCTGACAGAAGCAATTACACAAATAAAACGCAAATTACACAATAAAACACAACTGCCACTAGTCGATTCACAGTGATCGTAAATATTAAAAAGCAGAACTGCGTAATTATTTAAGACAGGGCGAAATGTAACCTTGAAACACGGAAACAGGGAAGGATAAAAAACATTTAACTGCACACATACATACATGGGCATCAGACCAGCACAGAAGGCGTACTTGAAATACGGAAAGGAATATAAAAACACGAACCCCCGTGGTTTTTACTATGGTGCTTGACTGGTGACCCGAAGGTTGCGGGATCGAATCCCGGCCGCAGCGGCCCCATTTCGATGGAGGTGAAATGACAGAGGCCCGCGTACTTAGATTTAAGTGCACCTTAAAGAACAACAGATGGTCAAAATTCGGTAGCCTTTCACTATATACGCGCCTCTCATAATCATATCAGGGTTCTTGGGACGTAAATTCTCACAAATAATTATTATTAGGAAAAAGAAGGATCTGATCTGCAGGCAAACACGCATATATATTCCATGATACATTTCAAATCACAAAAATAGCGAAAGCAAAAAATCAAAGGCAGATACAGGACCAACCAAGTGCAGTAAAGAACGTTTGCGAAGAAAAATGCAGGATTCATGCACACGTGAACCAAAGAATTTTAAGCATGTAGCTGATACCAGTGTGTCCATTTATTGCGCAAGGCTAACACCGGTAGAAGTTATCCTTGCATTTGCATTCGAAATACCGGCCGGAAAACTTACGCTGGCAAGCGCATAATGTGTTCTTCGGATGCCGCTTGTCACGTTTGATTTTACTGTCCAAAGAAACCTCGTATCTTCTAAAACGACAACTCCCAGCGTTTCTGGAATGATTGTGCACTGCGGCACGCAACACCCGGCCATAGTGGCGGTAGCGAGCGCATAAAACTAAGAGGGAAACGAGCACCGACCTAAAAAGAGTACGCGCGCCACGCACAAGTGACCGGCGGGGGATTCAAAATGGCGGCCACCGCTGCCGCCAAGGCCGAGGGGCGGCACCTGCCCTTTCAAAAGCTGACACCACTCTAAGCGGGGCGCGCGCATCGAGGCACTCACTCCCGTGAGGCATCACGGGAGCACAGACAAGCAAAAAGGAGAAGCGGCCACAGACGAAGTCAACCAATATGGGAAATAATTTAGAGCAAAAATCCATTGTGCAGAAATTAGTCGAGGCAAAAATTAAAGGTGAAAGTGAACGCTGGATGACAGAGATTCGCGAAAAGAAGAAGGCCGCGCCTAGTATATTTGGAGCCACCTAAAGCGCTGGGTAGGAAGTCTGTCACAATGCAACAACATATGGTAGATGAAGTAGGAAATCAACTGGAAGGGTATGAAGCGCTAGGTTACATCCGAAAGATAACAGCCGATTCATTTAAAAAGGTCGCCCAGGGGATTCCCCGGTGAGTAAAATGCGCAAAGGAGTGCACCGACGAAGATGTAGTACTAGAGAATTTCAATTGGAAGAAGCCGAAGGAAAAACTCCTAAGCGCACTACACCGGGCTTAGATGGGGTTCCCGTCACCTCATTAACGAACTCGGACATAACACTAAGAGCACTTGCTTGAAAGCCGTAGAAAAGTGCTTACAGGAGAGGGAAATACCAGACAGTTGGCGAAAAAGTAGAATGAACTTAATCTATAAAGGCAGGGGAGAAAAGGATAACATTCGCTCGTATAGACCGCTAATCATTACATCGGTGCTATACAGGTTGGCGATGCAGGCAGTAAAATTAAAATAGAAGCGTGGGTAGAACAAAATGATATTTTGGGAGAACTTCAGAATGGATTTCGAATCGACAGGCGTTAGACGATAATCTGTTTGTTCTTACCCAGTGTATAGAAATATCGAAAATAGAAAACAGGCCCTTATACGTAGCTTATCTAGATATTACCGGGGCGTATGACAACGTTAATCAGGAAATTTTGTGGGATATACTGAAAGAAGTGGGCATAGGTGACGACTGTATACAGCTTTTGAGGGAAATATACCGAGAAAATACAGTTTGTATAGAATGGGAAGGAATAAGTAGCAAGGACAGCGTTGAAATCAGCAAGGGGCTGAGACAGGGATGTCCTTTGTCCCCGCTGTTATTCATGCTGTACATGGTGAGGATGTAAAAAGCGCTAGAAGGTAGCAACATTGGATTTAATTTGTCACACAAACAGGTCGGCACGATGGTTGAGCAGAAGCTTCCAGGTCTATTTTATGCTGATGATATTGTCTTATTTGCGGACAGTCAAGATGATATACAGCGACTGGCAGATATATGCGGAAGGGAATGTGAGGCTTTAGGACTAGGATTTAGTGCAACAAAATGTGGATTGATGGTATTCAATGATCACGAAGACCATGCGGTCTTTATACAGGGCCAAAAAATACCGAGGGTAAGCGAGTACAAGTACCTAGGAGTATGGGTAAATGAGGGGGATAGATATATGGAGGTACAAGAGAAAGCATCGGTAGCAATGGGAAAGAGGAATGCTGCAATTATGAAGCACAGAGCTTTATGGGGGTACAATAGGTACGAGGTGCTTCGAGGGCTGTGGAAGGGTGTGATGGTCCCGGGGCTTACATTTGGGAACTCAGTGGTGGTGCATGAAGTCAGAGGTACAATCAGGAATGGATGTAAATCAAAGGACGGTGGGCCGCCTCGCGTTGGGCGCTCATGGGAAGACGACAAAATGAGGCTGTAAGGGTGATATGGGATGGACAGCTTTGAAGTGCGGGAAGCTCAGAGCAAAATGAGATTCGAGAGAGCTGAGGAAAATGAGAGAGTAGATGGGCAAGAA